>NC_092087.1:107151445-107233945 GCF_045679555.1 Salvelinus alpinus
ATCAGTAGGAAAGATTTGTTTCTCTTTTGGTCCATTCAACAACAGAGCAATACGAACCTTGTTTCAGCAGGATGTTGTATCTATCTATACCTTATTAATGACTTGGATTCTTTACATACGATAGAAATAAGTTGAAACAATTTTATGTAATTAATTTAATTATTCTTTTGGACAAATTTCATATTCCCAAATGTAAATTTACAAACAAAACACCACATTTTCTTACCTTACAAAAAGAAATTGAACTGTACTTTAAGACAATTAAATACTCTACTAACAAAAAAGCTGTTAGAATTATAAGTGTATGTATGTCCCTTAAGGTCCTTGTGTCATGTGATATTATTATTATTCCACCTGGCTACCCCTACCCCTACTCAACTGATACTGTAAAGTCCATGGAGAATAAGAGCACCTCCTCCCAGCTGCCCACTGCTCTGAGGCTAGGAAACACTGTCACCACCGATAAATCCACTATAATTGAGAATTTCAATAAGCATTTCACGGAGATGAGTTGTGTGGAGATACACAGCTCCGACACCAGGGTAGTGTCCATTAAGCTCTTAAAGCACCAGGAGAGATGTGGACCGGTCACCCCACAGCAGGATACCATGGAGAGGAGTATGAGTAATGGGAGATGGGGTAGTGTCCATTAAGCTCTCGTCGGCTCCAGAATCCAGAAGCACCTGGAGAGATTTAGACCGGTCACCCAACAACTGGATAGCATTTATTTTATTTAACCTTTATTTAACCAGGTAGGCTAGTTGAGAACAAGTTCTCACTTACAATTGCGAACTGTCCAAGATAAACCATAGCAATTCGACACATACAACAACACAGAATTACACATGGAATAAACAAAACATACAGTTAATAATACAGCAGATACTTTGAGTGTTTTATATAAAATGACTAAATGTGTTTCTTTCTGTGTTGCAGGGGCAGTCAAGAAATTGAACAGCAAGGCCACAGAACATGGTGTTGAATTCTAACTTGAAATGTCCTTATTCATGTTCACATATTAGAACTGGAGGAAATCTACTGAGTGAGAAAGAGGGTGCAGAAAGTTTACATTCTGTTAGAACATGTTATTAAATCTGTGGGAGACCACCTCAAGCCCCCGGTAGAGCCGGGGGTGGTGTTTACCACTCCACCAGCAGAGCTGTGGGAGACCACCTCAAGCCCCCGGTAGAGCCGGGGGTGGTGTTTACCACTCCACCAGCAGAGCTGTGGGAGACCACCTCAAGCCCCCGGTAGAGCCGGGGGTGGTGTTTACCACTCCACCAGCAGAGCTGTGGGAGACCACCTCAAGCCCCTGGTAGAGCCGGGGGTGGTGTTTACCACTCCACCACGCCTTCAGCAGGCTGGAAAAGTGGGATTGATCTGTTTGATCCATTTGTTTATTTCAGTTTTCAGTAGTTGAATCCTTTGACGTATTGTTGATTTAAAATTATTATTTTTTCAACAAAAATGTACTGGATTGGTTGAAAAGTGATACTAAGACGGACAAAGATTTGTGCTGCTTTTGCACATATTTATTCATTGGTTTTGAGTCTGTTGATTGGTTGGTCATTGGGTTCATTTGTTTTACAATATGTTCAAATTTATAATGCACATTTCAGACATGGATGAACACAATGCTCTTCACACGTAATAAAAAACTATGAAAAACTTTAATATTTACTACACAACAAACATAAGAGGATTAAAACTATAGAATAAAAACTGAAAGACTAATGAGCATTCTAAGGAAATGACATTGATTAAAATAGTGAGAATAGGATGTATTATCCAACCAGAAATATAAGCTTGTTTTACTACATTGTTAATAAACAATAAAATTGTGCCAATAAAATTCAGTTAGTCTCATAAATTATTGTGATTACTAAATGTTACATTACATTGAAATATTATGAAAATATAAAAACCAAATGTACACCGATTTGTTATTATGTATTGGCAAAAATTCACTTAGTGGTGAGGCATGGAATAATTAAACTTTTGTCAGGCTGAATGTTTGAAATATGAGGTGATTTGAGCCATGCTTCTTCAGTAGTGGAATAAAGATAATTAGCATTTGAATGTTGTCAAGAAATACTATGTGTTAATGCTGGAGTGATGTAGGATTGTTAAAAAAATAGTTAATTGTTAATAAAACTGTTCATTGTTAATAAAACTGTTCATTGTTAATAAAACTGTTCATTGTTAATAAAACTGTTCATAAGTCAGTCCAAGTCCATTTTTCTATACTGCATCCATATGCATAGAATGAAAGTCGGTTGAAATTGAGTTGCTTTGAAGTCATTGAAACAATCACCTGAAAAATAAGTATTTTCAACAATCGAACGTAGATTGGACGTCGGGCTTATTATTTTCAACGTCTTTTCAACAACATTTTCCGAGGTGGGATAGCCCCAATGTCAGAACAGTTTTAACGTGTAAAAATCAATAACCAATATGCAGAAACAATTTGTGATATATTGAAAACCTAAACATAAAATGTGCTATTTACACAAACATCTGCCACAATAATCATATTTCTTGTATTTTTTTCAACAAGCTCCTTATAAACTGCACAAGCACCAGAAACGCTGTTGTTTTGACAAGTAGCAATAAATCACTGATATCAATTAGGGGGGAAATCAGGTTGTCCTTGCTGTTGAAACTAACACAACTAAAAACACATGGAAATGGGAGATATATTTTACCTCACTGGTTAGAGGACAACCTGCAGAAGACAGTCAGCTACATTTGGAGTGATGCATTTAAATGTAGGGGTCCTCAGAACGAAGAGAAACGCAACACTTATTTGTCATCACTCATATCGAGGTCACTTGGGAATCAATTGCGCGAGAGGGGGGAGATGAGGTTGCATGTCCTGTTAAAACAGATCAAACACCCCACGGAACGTGGGAATAATGTGTACATTACTGTTTAGAGGTCAATTTGTAGAAAACAGCTAGCTACATTTTAAAGTGTTGCAGTTTGATTCAAGTAGGTCGCCAAAGCGGGAAGTGAAACGCAACACTTTGTGTTTATGTTAATCACATAAATACTATTTCAATTCAGAGCCTGGATTTTCCCCCTGAGGCTAATATCCATATCATGTTGAAATCAATAGAACAGGGGACAAACGTTTAGGGTTCTACATTGTGACATCATTAAAATACTCCTACTACAATGTTAAAACATTCTACATTGTGACATCATTACAATACTCATTACAATACGACGCCAGGACAGCGGAGTCAATCACCACCTTCCGGAGACACCTGAAACCCCACCTCTTTAAGGAATACCTAGGATAGGATAAAGTAATCCTTCTCACCCCCCCCCCCCCTTAAAAGATTTAGATGCACTATTGTAAAGTGGCTGTTCCACTGGATGTCATAAGGTGAATGCACCAATTTGTAAGTCGCTCTGGATAAGAGCGTCTGCTAAATGACTTAAATGTAAATGTATACTCCTACTACAATGTTAAAACATTCTACATTGTGACATTATTTCATTGATATCATGAAACAACTCCTTCATGTATGTATTTTCTGATGTTTGATCAGAGATCTTTTACCAGAGTATCTCTTGTCACATTGATCACAGCTATAAGGTTTCTCTCCTGTGTGTATTCTCTGGTGGGCTATCAGGCTGTTTGGCTGAGTAAACCTCTTCCCACATTGATTACAGCCATAAGATTTCTCTCCTGTGTGTGTTCTCTGGTGTGATATCATGTTGCTTGAGTGAGTAAAACTCCTCCCACATTGATCACAGCTATATGGCTTCTCTCCTTTGTGTGTTTTCTCGTGTGATTTTAAATATTGGGACGAAACAAAACTCTTTCCACAGTCAGAGCAGTGATAAGGTTTATCTCCTGTGTGTGTTCTCTTGTGTATATTCAGCTGGCTAGATGAAGTAAAACTCTTCCCGCATTGATCACAGCGATAAGGTTTCTCTCCAGTGTGCGTTCTCAAATGTACCATCAGGTTGTTTGAGTGACTAAATCTCTTTCCACATTGATCACAGCTATAAGGCTTCTCTCCTGTGTGTGTTTTCTGGTGTGATTTTAAATATTGTGACGAAACAAAACACTTTCCACAGTCAGAGCAGTGGTAAGGTTTCGCTATTGTGTGTGTTCTCTTGTGTGATTTTAAATATTGGGAAGAAACAAAACTCGTTCCACAGTCAGAGCAGTGGTAAGGTTTCTCTCCTGTGTGTATTCTCTGGTGTATAGTCAGCTGGCTAGATGTAGTAAAACTCTTCCCACACCAATCACAGCTATAAGGTTTCTCTCCTGTATGGATTCTCTGGTGTCTTTTAAGGTCTGTTGAAGAGGTGAATCTCTTCCCACAGTCAGAGCAGCAGTGAGTTTTCTTTCCTGTGGGTTTCCGCTGGTGTTTCTTGAGGTGTTCTGATCTGGAGAGACTCTTCTCTGCCTCAGCAGCTTCATGATGTTGTTGAGGCTCCCCAGAGGATCCACGATTGTCATGTCTCTCTCCTGTGTGAACAACAAAGTCAGGCAGATGGTTAAAGACCCACAACAGCAGAAATCCACTGTTTATATGAGCTAAAGGTGATGCCCATGATTTTTACGTCTGTAATGAATGTTTAAAAACTTCAACAAACTTTGACTATTGACTTAATAACACAGTCAAGTGAGCAACAACAGTCATATTTAGTCTTATTTATTCACAGAAGTAAAATAGATGATTGTAAAAATAAGTTAATACAGTTGTTGAAACCCGAAGCAGACGACTCTTGGTCACCAATATGTAGTATATCTGTTATCTAGTAGTAGTATATCTGTTATCTAGTTATAGATGCAGTATATCTGTTATCTAGTAGTAGTATATCTGTTATCTAGTTATAGATGCAGTATATCTGTTATCTAGTTATAGATGCAGTATGTCTGTTATCTAGTAGTAGTATATCTGTTATCTAGTTATGGATGCAGTATATCTGTTATCTAGTTGATGTAGTATATCTGTTATCTAGTTGCAGTATATCTGTTATCTAGTTGTAGTATATCTGTTATCTAGTTGCAGTATATCTGTTATCTAGTTGCAGTATATCTGTTATCTAGTTATGGATGCAGTATATCTGTTATCTAGTTATGGATGCAGTATATCTGTTATCTAGTTATGGATGCAGTATATCTGTTATCTAGTTATGGATGCAGTATATCTGTTATCTAGTTATGGATGCAGTATATCTGTTATCTAGTTATGGATGTAGTATATCTGTTATCTAGTTGCAGTATATCTGTTATCTAGTTATGGATGCAGTATATCTGTTGTCTAGATATGGATGCAGTATATCTGTTATCTAGTTGCAGTATATATGTTATCTAGTTATGGATGCAGTATATCTGTTGTCTAGATATGGATGCAGTATATCTGTTATCTAGTTGCAGTATATCTGTTATCTAGTTATGGATGCAGTATATCTGTTGTCTAGATATGGATGCAGTATATCTGTTATCTAGTTGCAGTATATCTGTTATCTAGTTGTAGTATATCTGTTATCTAGTTATGGATGTAGTATATCTGTTATCTAGTTGCAGTATATCTGTTATCTAGTTGTAGTATATCTGTTATCTAGTTGTAGTATATCTGTTATCTAGTTATGGATGTAGTATACCTGTTATCTAGTTGCAGTATATCTGCGTGGGCAGAAATGGTGAGCGAAGATCTTTGTTTTTCACAATGTATTCCGATTTTTTACACACATAATCAGAGCAAGATCAGGATGCTACTGAAGGAAACTCACATTAAGTTCTGTCTCTATTCACTAATTCCCCACCATGGGGGAAAACTCAGCGGAGTTCTCATAAGCTGACAGCAAAAATAGCCTCCATTTACAGGTTGCTTATGAGCGCATTTCACAGGCTCGTTTGAATGTCCTGCTTAATATCATGTTTGAGGAAAATGCTCTGTGGCTAGCTTTGCTACCAGCCTGTCAATGAGTGTTAGCATTCAAGCTAACAACTGCTGCATCAAAATGAGGTATTTTGCAACTATCAGAACCAAATATTATCTTAGCGACTGTTCAAGCAACAATCAAAACAACAATTGTAAGCCTATGAAAACCCCAAAAAGTAACAACCTGGTAAATCCAGACTGTTGATGGTGAAAATAGCTGTGCAGCGACGCTCCCCATCCAACCTGACAGAGCTTGAGAGGATCTGCAGAGAAGAATGGGAGAAACTCCCCAAATACAGGTGTGCCTGCAGCAACTCGACTATAAAGGCCTGATTTCACGCAGTCTCCTCTGAACAGTTGATGTTGAGATGTGTCTGTTACTTGAACTCTGTGAAGCATTTATTTGGGCTGCAATCTGAGGTGCAGTTATTTGCCCATTTCTGAGGCTGGTAACTCTAATGAACTTATCCTCTGCAGCAGAGGTAACTCTGGGTCTTCCTTTCCCGTGGCGGTCCTCATGAGAGGCAGTTTCATCATAGCGCTTGATGGTGTTTGCGACTGCACTTGAAGAAACCTTCAAAGTTTTGAAATTTTCCAGATTGACTGACCTTCATGTCTTAAAGTAATGATGGTTTGTTGTTTCTCTTTGCTTATTTGAGCTGCTCTTGCCATAATATGGACTTGGTCGTTTACAAAATAGGGCTATCTTCTGTATACAACCCCTACCTTGTCACAACACAACTGATTGGCTCAAACACATTAAGAAGGAAATAAATTCCACAAAGGAACTTAACAAGGCACACCTGTTAATTGACGCCAGGTCAGCGGAGTCAATCACCACCTTCCGGAGACACCTGAAACCCCACCTCTTTAAGGAAATCCTAGGATAGGATAAAGTAATCCTTCTAAACCCCCTCCCCCCCCCCCCCCCTTAAAAGAGTTAGATGCACTATTGTAAGTGGTTGTTCCACTGGATATCATAAGGTGAATGCGCCAATTTGTAAGTCGCTCTGGATAAGAGCGTCTGCTAAATGACTTAAATGTAAATGTAAATGCATTCCAGGTGAGTACCTCATGAAGCTGGTTGAGAGAAAGCCAAGAGTGTGCAAAGCTGTCATCAAGGCAAAGGGTGGCTATTTGAAGAATCTCAAATATAAAATACATTTTGGTGTGTTTAACACTTTTTTGGTTACTACATGATTCCATGTGTTATTTCATAGTTTTGATGTCTTCACTATTATTCTACAATGTAGAAAATAGTAAAAATAAAGAAAAAGCCTTGAATGAGTAGGTGCGTCCAAACTTTTGACTGGTACTCATTTATAAAGCCAGGCATATTCAACAGTTAAGCTATTGATTATAGACCTAATTATGTTGGGGTTTGCTCTTTCCTCAATTTTCTAAGACAATTGAGCTAAGACCAATTTATCCTTCAGGTGTTTCGATGGGGTTGAGTACAGGGCTCTGTGCAGGCAAGTCAAGTTCTTCCACACCGATCTCGACAAACCATTTCTGTTTGGACTTCGCTTTATGCACAGGGGCATTGTCGTGCTGCAACAGGAAAGAGCCAAACTATTCCACAAACTGTTGCCACAAAGTTAGAAGTACAGAATCATCTACAATGTCACTGTATGCACTACAAGAAAGAGCCTTCCCCAAACTGTTGGAACCACAGAATATTCTAGAATGTCATTGTATGCACTACAAGAAAGAGCCTTCCCCAAACTGTTGGAACCACAGAATATTCTAGAATGTCATTGTATGCACTACAAGAAAGAGCCTTCCCCAAACTGTTGGAACCACAGAATATTCTAGAATGTCATTGTATGCACTACAAGAAAGAGCCTTCCCCAAACTGTTGGAACCACAGAATATTCTAGAATGTCATTGTATGCACTACAAGAAAGAGCCTTCCCCAAACTGTTGGAACCACAGAATATTCTAGAATGTCATTGTATGATGTTAAAATTTCCGTTCACTGGAACTAAGGTGCCGAACCATGAAAAAAACAGCCCCAGATCATTATTCCTCTTCCACCAAACTTTACAGTTGGCACTATGCATTCAGACAGGTAGTGTTCATCCGCTAAACCCAGATTCATCCGTCGGACTGCCAGATGGTGAAGTGGGGATTCACCACTCCAGAGTACACGAGTTTCCACTGCTCCAGAGTTCAATGGCGGCGAGCTCTTACACCAAGCCGACGTTTGGCATTGCGCACGGTGATCTTAGGCTTGTGTGCGACTGCTGGGCCATGGAAACCCATTTCATGAAGCTCCCGACGAACAGTTCTTGTGCTGATGTTGCTTCCAGAGGCAGTTTGGAAATCGCTTCAGCACTCGGCGGTCCCGTTCTGTGAGCTTATGTGGCCTACCACTTCGCGTCTGAGCCGTTGTTGCTCCTAGAGGTTTCCACTTCACAATAACAGCACTTACAGTTGACCCGAGGCAGCTCTAACAGGGCAGAAATTTGACGAACTGACTTGTTGGAAAGGTTGCATCCCATGACGGTGCTACATTTAATGCAAGAGCTCTTCAGTAAGGCCATTCTACTACCAATGTTTGTCTATGGAGATTGCATGGCTGTGTGCTCAATTTTATTCACCAGTCAGCAACGGATGTGGCTGAAATAGCTGAACCCACTAATTTAAAGGGGTGTCCACAAAATGTTGTATATATATATATATATATATATATATATATATATATATATATATATATATATATATATATAGAGTATTTACGACTGCTCTACAAAAATAAATCACGATCAATAAAACAGCCTATCGACAGAACAATCGACCAGTAAATAAATTGGCTGAATATTATACAATGACTTATCAACAGCTCTAACAATTTAACCCCCAGACATAATATCATTATGACATCATAATTTAACCCTTACAGGAAATCATTCCCCTCCATCACTGGCAGTTATAGAAAGACCCATGAAGTATATATCCATTGATTCCTGAAGAATATAACTTATAAATGCCTCAAATGTATTTCCCTATCAGAAACCAAAACATAAGTTTGTATAATGCCACAGTTTGTAAACAAACATGGTACAGCTTCAAAACCTTGTTAAAACTATAATTTTGATCTTATGGATGGCCAGTCCTTGTATTCATAGTGTAGTGAATTCGGGGGGTAGCCCTGAGCTGAACTCAAACCTGGGTCCAGCGACTGTCAAGCCAACACCTTATAACTGTTACAACAAGATGTCTCAACTTCTTGACGAGATCGCTAGGTTTAAGGGTTAAGGTTGCTACAATAGCTTTCTCTATGAATTTGAGAGTGGTTACATTTCTCCAGCCCCCATCCCTCAGCTGTTTACCAAACCAAGTCTCTGGACATGCATTTTGTTGCTGTTTAAAACCTAGGTTGTCCCTTTAAAAAAGCCACATCAATCAATCTGCAGTTCAAACAATAACAAAGCTGTCATTCCACCACTGTTTTGCTAATAAGATGATGGATGGGGCTGGAGAAATGTAACTACTCTCAAATTCATAGACAGACCGATGGATGAAAGGACTGACCATCCATGATATAAACATTAGCATTTTAACCATGTTGAGGCTATACAGTGTTGATTTACATTGTTTCTAAACATTGGAGTAAAAAAAGCTTATTTGAGGTTCTGATGGGATACAACAGTTGAACTAAGCTCATGAGGCATGTGTTATATTCTTCAAGAATCAATGGCTATAAATAAATCATTTAAAAGTCCAAATATGAATGTAGCAACTGCAGATTTCCCCTTTAACACCACACATCAGTTCAACAACTGCAGATTTCCCCTTTAACACCACATATCAGTTCAACAACTGCAGATTTCCCCTTTACCACCACATATCAGTTCAACAACTGCAGATTTCGTTTCTCTGTTTTTAAGACAGTACTTACTGTTAATCAGGGAACGGTTTCTCAAACGCATCTTACAGCTAAGTTCACTGTTAAGGTCATCATCATTAGAACCATTGGACGCCTTAAGATGCTTTTGGGAAACTGGGCCCAGATATCCAGTTTCCTCATCTTCCTCCTCCTCCTTTTTCGATGTGACAGTCATCTCCCCCTCCTCCTCTTTCACTCCAAAAACTGCATCCTCCTCTCCTTTTACTGTAACATCCTCCTCCTCTTTCACTCTGAACGCGTCTTTCTCTTCTTTCACTGAAACGTCTTCCTCTTCTTTCACGGTAACAGTCTCACCCTCTACTTGTTTTTGTATTGTAACAGCCTCCTCTTCCTCCTCCTCTTTGACGATAGCTTCTTTCTCCGTCCAGCAGACCTCTTCTTTAGCAGGAGGAGGGTAGCTTGGTGAACTCATGGTCGGGGATGTTAACGTTAGCTTGCTAGGCTAATGCTAACTTAACAAGCCCGCTAGCTGACCAAGAACAACAACACCGTAAATATGAAATTAAATCGGATAACTAACTAACGTTAACGCTAGACGACATAAGTGTGTTTAAAACACAGCGGCTAATATACACGAAAGCGTCTAAAGAGCTTTATTGGTTCGTCTATTTTGTCTAGCAAGCTACCGAGGTGTCTGACGAACTGTTGCTGCTGTTGAAAGAAGCGTTCCGTCCACTAGATTATACGTCACACTAGCAGCATTACCTTAAAGCCCCAGATCGCCATTAAACTGCCTAAAAGTCACACATTGCTTTTTGCTAACTGGAGTGGGTAACGCAGTTGAGTAAAATGTATATTTTATTTTCAGACAAAAAGTTAAAGTGTAGGAAGCATGAGTTTTTACTCACCAATGTAACAACACTGTGTGGTTAAAGACTTAGTAACTTAGTTGTCGTCACGATCTGGTTACCTATTAAGTATTAACAGTTGTGTTTTTGCGTTATTACGTATTTATTAACTTATTTCCAGGGTATCTTCTAAACTTCCCACAATGGAAGTAGTCTCAACGTCATATGGATCTAGTCTGTGCTACTGTGTTCATATCCTAGCAGCCTTTTAAATATGAGGTTGGAAAATATTTAAGAATATATGGGAATATAGGGGATGTTATATCAATTGGGGAGACTGAGAGGGAACAAGGAAACAGTGTGATGACCCTATTATAGTTGAAGAGATAACTTATGCTATTGAACACCTTAGAAATAATAAGTCTCCTGGGACTGATGGTATATCTGCTGAGTTTTACAAAACTTTTTCTCAACAGTTGGCACCATTTCTGTTGGAGGTCTTTTCTGATTACATTGTAAATAATGCTGTTCCTCCCAGTTTGACTCCAGGGGCCTGTTGCACAAAAGTAGAATTAAGACATCCGGGATAAATGACTCAGCTGAGCTCAATGAAGCCAAAACATGTGCGTCCAGGCTTAATTGGTTGCACAAAGACCAAGCCAGGATGAGCAGACACGGATTCATTAAGCCAGGTGAAACCAATCCTGGATAGGTGCGCGCTCACGGCTCACTCAAATAGACCCCGCCACAGATCACAGATTAACTGATTTACCATGGCAACTAGAGCCGCGTACTTTTCCCCGTCGGAAGCACAAATCCTCATGGAGGCATACGAGGAGGTAAAAGATATAATTAAGAAGAAAGGCAACACCGCCACAGTGATAAAGCAAAGAGAAAAAGCGTGGCAAAGTATTGCAGACCGCCTGAATGCGTAAGTAGTGCACAATTACACACTCACCGCTCCGCTGAAACATCACAATTACAATTCAAATATTTAATTCACATCTCCAAAAATGCAGTTGTACTGTAATTATGAAACGGTTACATTTTTAATTGAAATGCACTGCAGATATGAGTGAAATTGTGTAAAGTAACTCCATCACACTGTATAAAGCTATGATAAATTTTTTGATATTTTTACTGAAAACAAGACAAAAATACCAAGTAATTTTTTGCAGTGTGACTCCATTAAATGTGTGTGTGTGTGTGTGTGTGTGTGTGTGTGTGTGTGTGTGTGTGTGTGTGTGTGTGTGTGTGTGTGTAGATTAAACATGAACGGGCCAAAACGGACATGGCAGCAGGTCAAAATCAAATACAAGAACATTCTGCAGAATGGTATGGTCCCTGACTAATATTTAACAAAGCACAAGCATATATTGTACCCAGAAGGTGCCTGCTCACACATTGTCTGTACTGTTTTAGCAGTGAAAAAGAATACCCACAGACAAGGCACGGGTGGTGGGTCACCAAAGGCTGACCTTACCCCAGCAGAGGACATGGCCTTGGAGCTAAATAAAGGCAGGCCCGTCTTAGAGGGGATCCCTGGGGGGAAAGAGACGAGCATAGGTTCCTCCCAAGATGCCACCCGCTTCATTCAAGGTATGTCCTTCCATCTCTACATGGGATACAACCACATTCATATTGAATCAATTTGGACTGTCTGACTTTGGTTTACCTATTGCCTTGCAGTGTCTGGCAGCACTGTGTTCCTGTTAGAGCCACCAGCACAAGCACCAGACGATGCTGATCCAGTGAGTACTCCATCAAAGGCATACTGTAGGCCTGGCATGTCTTGTCTACTAGCTTCAATATGAATCCGATTAAATGTGATAGGGTGAAGGCCCCAGTGCAGCAGCAACAGAACATGATGGAGACGATGATGAGGAGGAGACCATCTCTCTGGATTCCAGAAGGCATGAGGTATCATGTTAAGACTGTGAAAGTACTATTTACTCTACAATGGTGAGGAGTCCTCATCAAAATCAAAAAATCTAATTTCTTTTACAGGACCCAGATGCTATACAGTGGGAAAACCAGCCTGGCAACATAGTGCGTATTAATAAAAGGACACCACATCCTGCCAAATTCCAGCTGCGCTAATTGTATTGTGTTCACAGAGCTCACAAGCTATCAGAAAGTTGTATGGCAACCACCTCCGGCGCCAAATAGAACTGGCAGACATAGACATTCAGTACAAGAAGAAAAAGATGGAAAATCTTGCACTGGAGTCCGAAATAAAAAAGAGGACAATTAGGAAACTGGACCTTGAAATAAAAAAACTTGAGAGGGAGGTGAGATATGCCTTCAATGTACACTGTATGCTAACTGTAACACAAATGTATTAATCATTATTTTTCTTTCCTCCCCCAGCTCCAAGAAGATGACACAGCTCAAAATAAAAATTAGGTATATTCTCGTAAAGTCAAGTGAGCCATGACATATGAGCTCTTATTGTGAGCACACAGGACGGTGGCATCTTTCTAAGTTTTTTTTTATTTTCCCAGCAATCAGTACAACCAAGTCATCGTTATAAGGCATCGCCCTCTTTTGCCCACCCCCCCAGCACCAGGTGTGGCCACTAGCCTATATGAAGGCCCAAAATTGTGTGTTCCTTTCTGCTCTGACAATGGCATGCCCATTCGTGCGAGATGTGGTGGATGAAGAAGCACTTGTGCTGAGGAGAGCCTTCAGGCGAGAAAGGGTCTTCAGGGACCGGTTGGACCCACTGGCCTTCCCTGATGACCATCTATATGAAAGATACAGGTTTTCTGCAGATGGCATCAGGTATCTATGCAGACTACTGGGTCCCAGGATTAAGCACCGCACTGCACGGAGCCATGCACTGAGTGTGGAGCAAATGGTTTGTGTGGCCTTGCGCTTTTTTGCTAGTGGAGCCTTCCTGTACTCAGTGGGGGATGCAGAACAGCTGAACAAGGCCACAATTTGCCGCACAATAAGGAGTGTGTGTCTGGCTATCAAAGCATTAGCAGATGTCTTCATCTCCTTCCCTGGCCACAGAAGACTCTGTGACATCAAAGAGGAGTTCTATAGGATTGCAGGTAAGAGGATCTACAAATTACAGGACAACTGTTAACACATAGTAGGATACTCATTACTTTGTGTGACAGGTTTCCCCAATGTCATTGGTGCAGTGGACTGCACACACATAAGGATAAAAGCCCCCTCAGGTGCCCATGAGGCCGATTTTGTGAATAGGAAATCCTTTCACAGCATTAATGTTCAGGTGAACATAACTTTTTGATATTGTCCATTGACGAACACTCTGCATTGCCAGTGATGTGCATTGATTGGTGTAATATTCCTCATCTTATGATTTCAGATGGTCTGCAATGCTGACTGTGTGATCAGCAATGTTGTGGCAAAATGGCCTGGCTCAGTCCATGACTCCAGAATCTTTCGGGCCTCTGAAATCTATCAGTGCCTATCACAAGGTAAGCCACACAACCCCTATTTATAACCATCATGGCTGTGTCAAGAATATCACTGTGTTTATGAGGTAGTAATGATGAGATTTTGTGTTGACAGGTGAATTCTCTGGTGTGTTGCTGGGAGACAGGGGGTATGGCTGCCAGCCTTTTCTCCTGACACCTTTCACAGACCCCCAGGAAGCACAGCAGGCCTACAACCATGCCCATGCCAGGACCAGGGCCAGAGTTGAAATGACCTTTGGCCTCCTGAAGGCACGCTTTCACTGCCTTCACAAATTAAGGGTCAGCCCTGTTAGGGCATGTGATATTACTGTGGCTTGTGCTGTCCTCCACAATGTGGCCTGCCTGAGGAAGGAGAGGGCCCCCTATAGTGCCACCAGCCATGGACTGGGACAATCCGGCAATCTTCCCTGATGACGACAGTGGTCGGCTGCTGAGGGACCAATATGTGTTGAATTATTTTAGTTAGTATGTGTGCTTTCAATTTTGGTTAAATATGTCCTGCGGTGGCAGAGGAATTTGTTTTTTTTTGGGTTCGTTTTTTGACGAATTTTGCCTCTTATGATGTTTGTGCGGTATACTGTGTGTAATACAAGGCTGCAGGGAGGCTACTGCATCCATTCATTTGTCTGTTCAGTTGATGTGTATGGATTTGTCCTGCATTTATTTTAGTGTGCAGACATGCAGGGTGTGTTATATACAGACCTTTGAATGTGTATGTATCATTTTGTATAATATGCTTGGATTCTGTGCTTTCCATCTTGTAGAGTCACTGTGACTTCAGTTTCGAAAGGAGCTGATGGTTTACCTGCTTTGTTTTGTCCTTATTCAATAAAGGAACATAATGTTACACATTGTGTTTTTATATTCATATGGAATGTGTATTTGTTTATATGACAGAGTACTAGGGCCACACTGAAGAAAAAGGATAAAGTCATAAATTTATGAGGCTGGTTCTTTCTGCAGAAAAGCTACATATTGTTTTTACAGTTTTGATACTTATGACAATGTGATACTTAATATTCTGGCACATCAGCATGTCTTTGTTTATGAAACCATACTGAAGTACAATTTCACGAAATGCCCCACATCTGTCATTTTAACAACTGTCCTCCTTTAAAACAACTGGTTACAATATTATGACTTGTGTTTTTTTCCCCTCTGTGGCCCTAATATTCTATCATTTTATATATAGCCTTATAGTCTATGGGAAACTGTAAATTATCTAATGATAGCAACATCATCTAAAAATAATTTTTTATCCAAAATCATTGAAATTAATGATCACAAACGTTTAAATAATAACAGTGGGTCTAGTTATATGTGATAACAATGTATAGTGAGCAGTGAAATAACTATTGGTTTCCATTTGTGGTGACTGCTGACTGACATTAGGGATGAGATTAAATAGATCCTGGAATTTAGCCTGGTCTGGAGCAGGCTAGCTCCACAGAATAAATCTCCATGGTAATTTATACCATAACATATCCTCCTGCCCCCTACATAGTCCATCTGTAAACTACCCACCCAATTTACCTACCTCACCCCCCATACTGCTTTTATTTATTTACTTTTCTGCTCTTTTGCACACCAGTACCAATATCTCTTCTTGCACATGATTATCTGATGATTTATCACTCCAGTGTTAATCTGCTAAATTGTAATTATTCGATTTATTGCCTACCTCATGCCTTTTGCACACATTGTATATAGATTCTCTTTTTTTCTACCATGTTATTGACTTGTTTATTGTTTACTCCATGTGTAACTCTGTGTTGTCTGTTCACACTGCTATGCTTTATCTTGGCCAGGTCGCAGTTGCAAATGAGAACTTGTTCTCAACTAGCCTACCTGGTTAAATAAAGGTGAAATAAAAATAAATAAATAAAAATCCATCTTTAGTGCAACCGGATTACGGATCAATTGAGCCAGGATCACCAAGATATCCTGGCTTAATCCCTTATCCTAGTTTTGTGCAACAGGCCCCAGGTCTGATGACATTGTAAATAATGCTGTTCCTCCCAGTTTGACTCCAGGTCTGATTACATTGTAAATAATGCTCTCCCTCCCAGTTTGACTCCAGGTCTGATGACATTAATGCTTTAGCCCATGAAAGACTTGCTTCTCCTCGATAATTGGCGTACAATCTGTCTGCTCAATAACGACTACAAAATATTAGCCTCTATATTTTCAAAAAAGATTGAAGGCCGTATTGAAAATAGCTGTGCAGCGACGCTCCCCATCCAACCTGACAGAGCTTGAGAGGATCTGCAGAGAAGAATGGGAGAAACTCCCCAAATACAGGTGTGCCAAGCTTGTAGCTTCCTACCCAAGAAGACTCAAGGCTGTAATCGCTGCCAAAGGTGCTTCAACAGGTTAGTTGAGGTAATTGAGTTAATATGTACATGTAGGTAGGGGTAAAGTGACTATGCATAGATAATAAACACCAAATAGCAGCAGTGTAAAAAAAAATGCAAATAGTCTGGGTAGCCATTTGATTAATTGTTCAGCAGTCTTATGGCTTGGGGGTAGAAGCCGTTAAGGAGCCTTTTGGACCTAGACTTGGCACTTCGGTACCGGAGTCTCTGACAATTTTATGGGTCTTCCTCTGACACTGCCTGGAATAGAGGTCCTGGGTGTCAGGAAGCTTGGCCCCAGTGATGCAACCGGTCAGGATGCTCTCGATGGTGCAGCTGTCAAACTTTTTGAAGATCTGGGGACCCATGCCAAATCTTTTCAGTCTCCTGAGGGGGAAAAGGTTTTGTCGTGCCCTCTTCACGACTGTCTTGGTGTGTTTGGACCATGATAGTTCGTTGGTGATGTGGACACCAAGGAACTTGAAACTCTCAACTCGCTCCACTACAGCCCCGTTGATGTTAATGTAGGCCTGTCCGGCCCGCCTTTTCCAGCTCTTTGGTCTTGATCACATTGAGGGAGAGGTTGTTGTCCTGGCACCACACTGCCAGTTCTCTGACCTCCTCCAAATAGGTCGTCTCATCGTTGTCGGTGATCAGGCCTACCACTGTTGTGTCGTCAGCAAACTTAATGATGGTGTTGGAGTCGTGTTTGGCCGCGCAGCCGTGAACAGGGAGTACAGGAGGGGACTGAGCACGCACCCCCGAGGGGCACCTCGTGTTGAGGATCAGCGTGGCAGACGTGTTGTTGCCTGCCCTTACCACCTGGGGGCGGCCCGTCAGGAAGTCCAGGATCCAGTTGCAGAGGGAAGTGTTTAGTCCCAGGGTCCTTAGCTTAGTGATGAGCTTCGTGGGCACTATGGTGTTGAACGCTGAGCTGTAGTCAATGAACAGCATTCTCACATAGGTGTTCCTTTTGTCCAGATGGGAAAGGGCAGTGTGGAGTGCGATTGAGATTGCGTCATCTGTGGATCTGTTGGGGCGGTATGCGAATTGGAGTGGGTCTAGGGTATCTGGGAGGATGCTGTTGATGTGAGCCATGACCAGCCTTTCAAAGCACTTCATGGCTACCAACGTGAGTGCTACGGGGCGGTAATCATTTAGGCAGGTTACCTTCGCTTCCTTGGGCACAGGGACTATGGTGGTCTGCTTGAAACATGTAGGTATTACAGACTCAGTCAGGGAGAGGTTGAAAATGTCAGTGAAGACACTTGCCAGTTGGTCAGCGCATGCTTTGAGTACACGTCCTGGTAATCCGTCTGGCCCAGCGGCTTTGTGAATGTTGACCTGTTTAAAGGTCTTGCTCACATTGGCTACGGAGAACGTTATCACACAGTCATCCAGAACAGCTGGTGCTGACCTAGATGAAGGATACAGTATACAATATATAAATATGAGATGAGTAATGTGAGATATGTAAACAGTCTTAAAGTGCCATTATTAAAGTGACTAGTGTTCCATTTATTATAGTGGCCAATGATATCAAGTCTGTAGGTAGAAGCTGTTTTTAAATCTCTCTGTCCCAGCTTTGATGCACCTGTACTGACCTCACCTTCTGGATGATAGCGGGGTGAACATGCAGTGGCTCAGGTGGTTATTGTCCTTGATGATCTTTTATCCCTTCCTGTGACATCGGGTGCTGTAGGTGTCCTGGAGGGCAGGTGGTTTGCCCCCGGTGATGCGTTGTGCATACCGCACCACCCTCTGGAGAGCCTTGGGGTTGTGGGCGGTGCAGTTGCCGTACCAGGAGGTGATACAGCCCGACAGGATGCTCTCAAATGTGCACCTGTAAAAGTTAGTGAGGGTTTTCGGTGACAAGTCACATTTTTTCAGCCTCCTGAGGTTGCACCTTCTTCACCACACTGTCTTTGTGCGTGGACCATTTCAGTTTGTCGGTGATATGAACACAGAGGAACTTCAAACTTTCCACCTTCTCCACTGCTGTCCTGTCAATGTGGATAGGGGAGCGCTCCCTTTGCTGTTTCCTGAAGTCAACGATCATCTCTTTTGTTTTTGCTGACACTGAGTGAGAGGTTATTTTCCTAATACCACACTCCGAGGGCCCTCACCTTCTCCTTGTAGGATGTCTCATAGTTGTTGGTAATCAAGCCTACCACTGTTGTGTCATCTGCAAACTTGATGATTGAGTTAGAGGCGTGCATGGCCACGCAGTCATGGGTGAACAGGGAGTACAGGAGAGGGCTGAGAACGCACCCTTGTGGGGCCCAGTGTTGAGGATCAGCGGGGTGGAGATGTTTCCTACTTTTACCACCTGGGGGCGGCCCGTCAGGAAGTACAGGACCCAGTTGCACAGGTCAGGGTTGAGACCCAGGGTCTCGAGCTTAATGATGAGTTTGGAGGGTACTATGGTGTTGAATGCTGAGCTGTAGTCAATGAACAGCATTCTTGTCCAAATGGGATAGGGCAGTGTGCAGTGTGATGGCGATTGCATTGTCTGTGGACCTATTGGGGCGGTAAGCAAATTGAAGTGGGTCTGGGGTGACAGGTAGGGTGGAGGTGATATGATCCTTGACTAGTCTCTCAAAGCACTTCATGATTTAGTTCAGTTACCTTGGCTTTCTTGGGAACAGGAACAATGGTGGCCATCTTGAAGCATGTGGGCACAGCAGACTGGGACAGGGATTGATTGAATATGTCCGTAAACACATCAGCCAGCTGGTCTGCGCATGCTCTGAGGACGCGGCTAGCGATGCCGTCGGGGCCAGCAGCCTTGCGAGGGTTAACAGGTTTCAATTTGTTACTCACGTCGGCAACGGAGATGGAGAGCCCACAGTCTTTGGTAGCGGGCCGCGTCGGTGGCACTGTGTATTGTCCTCAAAGCACGCAAATAAGTTGTTTAATTTGTCTGGAAGCAAGACGTCGATGTACACGGCAGTGACGATAACCGAAGAGAGTTCTCTTGGGAGATAATACGGTCGGCATTTGATTGTGAGGAATTCTAGTGAACAAAAGGACTTGAGTTCCTGTATGTTGTTACAATTACACCATGAGTCGTTAATCATGAAGCATACACCCTCCGCCCTTCTTCTTACCGGAGAGATGTTTATTCCTGTCGGCGCGATGCACTGAGAATCCTGTTGGCTGTACCGACTCCGACAGCATGTCCCCAGCTAGCCATGTTTCCTTGAAACAGAGTATGTTACAATCCCGGATTTCTCTTTGGAAAGCAACTATTGCCCAGATTTCGTTGACTTTGTTAACTAGGGACTGAACAATAGCGAGTAATATACTCGGGAGCGGTGAGTGGTGTGCGCGCATCCAAAGCCTCACTAGAAGACCGCTCCGGCACCCTCTCCTCCGGCCTCTGGAATTAGTTCAAATGCCCTGGGAGGTGTAGACAAAGGATCCACTTTGGGAAAGTCGTATTCCTGGTCGTAGTGCTGGTTGTGCTTGTAAGTTGAAGTCTCTCTGATATCGAAGTTGTTCACCGGGGGCCTCCCACTCCTCTTTCTATTCTTGTTAGTGCCAGTTTGCGCTGTTCTGTGAAGGGAGTAGTACACAGCATTGTACAAGATCTTCAGTTTCTTGGCAATTTCACGCATGGAATAGCCTTAATTTCTCAGAACAAGAATAGACTGACGGGTTTCTGGCCATTTTGAGCCTGTAATCGAACCCACAAATGCTGATGCTCCAGATACTCAACTAGTCTAAAGAAGGCCAGGTTTATTGCTTCTTTAATCAGAACAACAGCTTTCAGCTGTGCTAACATTATTGCAAAAGGGTTTTCTAAGGATCAATTAGCCTTTTTAAAATGATAAACTTGGATTAGCTAACACAACGAGCCATTGGAACACAGGAGTGATGTTTGCTGATAATGGGCCTCTGTACGCCAATGTAGATATTGCATTAAAAATCTGCCGTTTCCAGTCATTTACAACATTAACAATGTCTACACTGTATTTCTGATAAATTTTATGTTATTTTAATGGACAATTTATTTTGCTTTTCTTTCAAAAACAAGGACATTTCTAAGTGAACCCAAACCTTTGAACGGTACTGTATTGTTCATGTCAAATACTTGAGCTGGATATATTCTTCTCAACTGTTGGATAATGGAACCAATGGAATAGTTCCTTAAAGGGGAAACTAGTTCCCCACCACTGTTTGGGCAAAAAGCCTGGAGAAATGGAACCACTTTCAAATTCATTGACAAAGATATGACTGCAATAACTGACCATCCATGATATCACAATTATAGTTTTAACAGTGTTTTGAGGCTACAGTGTTTGTTAACATTTTCTTTGTTTCTAAACATAGGAGTAAAACAACAGTTACAACTAAGCTCATGAATCACAGACCATTCATTTATAAGTCCACAAAATGGATGTAGCAACTGCAAATTGCCTGTTTTAGCATCAAGCTCATCTCAGTTATGTGTAAGTATTTGTTATTTTTACACAATGTGGTGTGTAAAATGTGCCCAGGTGTGAACTGTACAGTCTCCAGTGTTTTCTGTGTCTATGATACAGGTTGTGACGCAATGACGGCAATAAATAATTCAGCCACTTGTGAGTGCCGGTCTAGCAGCTCCTGTGGCGGGCCAGGTGCACGTTGACACGGTCGCCAGTTGTACAGTGTTTCCTAAGACACATTGGGTGCGGCTGGCTTCCGGGTTAAGCGAACAGTGTGTCAAGAAGCAGTGCGGCTTGGCAGGGTCGTGTTTCAGAGGGCACGCGGCTCTCGACCTTCGCCCTCTCCCGAGTCCGTATGGGAGTTGCAGCGATGGGTCAAGACTGTAACTACCAATTGGAAATCACTAAATTGGAGAGGATAAGGGGTAAAATATATATATATATTTTTGTTTTCAGACCAAAAATATATTTAAATTTTTTTACTAGAAAGCAATATTATATTGAGATGTATAAAGAGAAGCATGTGTTGCTTGATTAGTGAAACATTTTTATGAGTGAGAATTGAAAACAAACTTTACATCTACTACACATCTGTATTTAGGCCATGTCTGATTCATTCAGTCAATTAAACAGAAAATATAAAAATAGATCAAAATATATCAAAATAAGAATCTAGGATCTATACTAAAGGCATCTATACTGGTCCTACATGGTGTAACAATACACAGATGTATATAATGAACAGACTAGGTCTATACTACTCCTACATGGTGTAACAATACATCATGTAGATGTATATAATGAACTACATCATGTAGATGTATATAATGAACAGACTAGGTCTATACTGCTCCTACATGGTGTAACAATACACAGATGTATATAATGAACAGACTAGGTCTATACTGCTCCTACATGTGACAATACACAGATGTATATAATGAACGTCCACTAGTGGCGTTCCACATTTTATTGTTATTCAGATTTATATTAAAAGATATGTTGCTTTAATGAAATGCTTTTTTACTAAATTCATAACATTTCTAGGTTAAAATCAAGAAATGCACATTCTACTAAATCTATTTTATAATTGTAATTTAAAAAATATCCAAATCATATTTTTCATATCAACATTTCATTTAAAAACAACCTCAAAAACATAAGTCAGAACACAGCCTCTCTATTCTGTCATGTGATTGCAGGTCCTCTGACTGGGAAAGTATGTTAAGATTTCTCTCCAGAGTGTATTCTCTTCTTATGTTTGTTCAGGCTTCCTAACTGGGTAAAACGCTTTCCACAATGGGAGCAGTGGTGTGGTTTCTCCCCCGTGTGTGTCCTTTCATGTGATTTTAGGTCCTGTGATCGTGAAAATCTCTTTCCACAGTGGGAACATTGGAACGGCTTTTCTTCTGTGTGAATTATATTATGGTTGTTCAGGTTCCCTAACTGGGTAAAACTCTTTCCACACTGGGAGCAGTGGTAAGGCTTTTCTCCCGTGTGTATTCTCTTATGTTTGTTCAGGCTCCCTAACTGGGTAAAACTCTTTCCACAATGGGAGCAGTGGTGTGGTCTATGCCCTGTGTGTTTCATCTCATGTGATTTTAGTTCCTGTGATCGTGAAAATCTCTTTCCACACTGGGAACATTGGAAAGGCTTTTCTCCTGTGTGTATTCCTTTATGCTTTTTCAGGTTCCCTAACAGGGTAAAACTCTTTCCACACTGGGAGCAGTGGTGTGGCTTCTCCCCTATGTGTGTCCTCTCATGCTGTTTCAGTTTCCATAAAAACTTAAAACTCAAATTACACTGGGAGCAGTGGTGTCGTCTCACTGGTTTGGGCGTCTCTGGGTCTGGTTCCCCTGAAGGACTCTTCTTCCGTCTGTCAGAGTGAGAGTCTGGTCTCTCTCCTGCCAAAGACAGAGTATTTAGTTAAACAGAGAGACCTGAATGAAATCTCCTGCTCTTCCTATGAGGTTGAATCCATTACCCTGATGTAAAATATAGTGGCACAGGAGGAAATGGCTGCCGTTTTACAGGCTCTTACCCAATTGTGCTATTGTGTGTGTTTTTTCACGTTATTTGTAACTTATTTTGAACATAATGTTTCTGCCACTGCAGTCTACTGCTGCTCTTTAATTGTTAGTTATTTATTTATTTATTTTATATATATATTTTTGTAATTTTATCCCCTTTTCTCCCCAATTTTTCGTGGTATCCAATCGCTAGTAATTACTATCTTGTCTCATCGCTACAACTCCCGTACGGGCTCGGGAGAGACGAAGGTCGAAAGCCATGCGTCCTACGAAGCACAACCCAACCAAGCCGCACTGCTTCTTAACACAGCGCGCCTCCAACCCGGAAGCCAGCCGCACCAATGTGTCGGAGGAAACACCGTGCACCTGGCCCCCTTGGTTAGCGCGCACTGCGCCCGGGCCCGCCACAGGAGTCGCTGGAGCGCGATGAGACAAGGATATCCCTACCGGCCAAACCCTCCCTAACCCGGACGACGCTAGGCCAATTGTGCGTCGCCCCACGGACCTCCCAGTCGCGGCCGGCTGCGACAGAGCCTGGGCGCGAACCTAGAGACTCTGGTGGCACAGCTAGCGCTGCGATGCAGTGCCCTAGACCACTGCGCCACCCGGGAGGCCCGGCATTGTTGTTTCAGGCCTTGTTGTTTTCCTGTTGTATTCGGCACATGTGACAAATCTGATTTGACTAGATCCCTCATTATTAAACTTTACATTTGGATCCTGGATGCCGATTGGTTAATAGCCGTTAGTTAGTCACAATACTACCTGGGTAATGGCTGTTAACAGTTCCATTTGAATCATTCCTACACATCCACTGTCCCACAGCCCTGCCAGGAAATTCATTAACTAATCTCCACTGTCCCACAGCCCAACCAGGCAATTCATCAACTAATCTCCACTGTCCCACAGCCCAGCCAGGCAATTCATAAACTAATCTCCACTGTCCCACAGCCCAGCCAGGCAATGTATCAACTAATCTCCACTGTCCCACAGCCCAACCAGGCAATGTATCAACTAATCTCCACTGTCCCACAGCCCAGCCAGGCAATTCATAAACTAATCTCCACTGTCCCACAGCCCTGCCAGGAAATTCATCAACTAATCTCCACTGTCCCACAGCCCTGCCAGGAAATTCATCAACTAATCTCCACTGTCCCACAGCCCAGCCAGGCAATTTATAAACTAATCTCCACTGTCCCACAGCCCAGTCAGGAAATAAATCAACTAATCTACGCCGATTAAAACACCTGGTATTCTACCGAGTGGCGCAGCAGTCTATTTATTTATTTATTTAACCTTTATTTAACTTGGCAAGTCAGTTAAGAACAAATTCTTACTTACAATGACGGCCTAGGAACAGTGGGTTAACTGCCTTGTTCAGGGGCAGAACGACAGATGTTTACCTTGTCAGCTCGGGGATTCGATCTAGAAACCTTTCGGTTACTGGCCGAACGCTCTAACCACTAGGCTACCTGCCGCCCCGGTCTAAGGTAATCTTGATCATTATTAAGACCTTATTCTGCGTACACACCGATTAGCGCGAGTGAAGTGAGTTCGGAATGTATCCATATGTCATTTTCACATAAAAACATTATAATTCACAAAAATAACATGGTCGCTGTGGTAGAAGTTTGATTTTGAAAAGGTGATTTTCTGCATCAATGCCATCAGGTAGACTACATGGACACATCTGAATTCAAACAGGTTTATTAGAGCCATTTTGGTATCAGAAAGAAAACGTATTAGTAGATATTTTGGTTTGTTGAATATAAAATGTATTGAACGTTCCAGAATCTGAATAGTTCCAGAATCTGAATAGTTCCAGAATCTGAATAGTTCCATGCCTGATGTCAGTGTACATTCCTTTTGTTGTTGTCAGTGCCCTGTTTAATGTTGCACACTTCCTTCTCCTTCTGCATTCCCCCTCATAAACATCCTGTCCCCCCTTACCTCTTCCCTGTCTACTGTACCCATGTGGAAGAGGTAAGTCACTGCAAAATCTTCCCATGAAAATCATAATCCTAAACTCATGCTGGAGGGTCATGTCAGGATGAGCCTGCAGGAAGGGTACAACATGAGGGAGGAGGATGTCTTCCCTGTAACGCACAGCGTTGAGATTGCCTGCAATCACAACAAGCTCAGTTCGATGATGCTGTGACACACCGCCCCAGACCATGACGGACCCTCCACCTCCAAATTGATCCCGCTCCAGAGTACAGGCCTCGGTTTAACGCTCATTCCTTCGACGATAAACGCAAATCCGACCTCACCCCTGGTGAGACAAAACCGCGACTCGTCAGCGAAGAGCACTTTTTGCCAGTCCTGTCTGGTCCAGCGACGGTGGGTTTGTGCCCATAGGCGATGTTGTTGCCGGTGATGTCTGGTGAGGACCTGCCTTACAACAGGCCTACAAGGCCCCAGTCCAGCCTCTCTCAGCCTATTGTGGACAGTCTGTGCACTGATGGAGGGATTGTGCGTTCTTGGTGTAGCTCAGGCAGTTGTTGCCATCCTGTATCTGTCCCGCAGGTGTGATGTTCGGATGTACCGATCCTGTGCAGGTGTTGTTACACGTGGTCTGCCACTGCGAGGACGATCAGCTGTCCTTCCTGTCTGCCTGTAGCGCTGTCTTAGTTGTCTCACAGTACGGACATAGCAATTTATTGCACTGGCCACATCTGCAGTCCTCATGCCTCCTTGCAGCATGCCCAAGCCACGTTCACGCAGATGAGCAGGGACCCTGGGCATCTTTCTTTTGGTGTTTTTCAGAGTCAGTAGAAAGGCATCTTTAGTGTCCTAAGTTTTCATAACTGTGACCTTAATTGCCTACCGTCTGTAAGCTGTTAGTGTCTTAACTACCGTTCCACAGGTGTATGTTCATTAATTGTTTATGATTCATTGAACAAGCATGGGAAACAGTGTTTAAACCCTTTACAATGAAGATCTGTGAAGTTATTTGGATTTTTACTTATTATCTTTGAAAGACAGGGTCCTGAATAAGGGACGTTTCTTTTTTTTATATGTTAAAACACTTCTAATGTGTAAATATGGTCACTGACAGTGTTTTGTAATGGTCTCCCACCGTGATATGTATTAATTTCAGTCATTGATTTGTGAATGCTGTACATGCTAGCTAGTCGCTGTACATGTCGTCATTGGGCTAGCATGGCTGTTGAGGAGTTGGTGCTCGAGGCACGGGTCCAACAGACCTGGAAATTCAGAGATCCGACCCGGGATCCGGGTCCCAAATTCTGACTTTTGTCTTGGATCTGGGTCGGGTCTGATATAATTTCTACGAGTCTTGGGGTATGTGCAATTTTACGGACTGGACCCGATTGGACCAGTCCAGAGAACTGCGTGAGCTTCTTATCTGTGTCAGCCAATTGCAACACAATAAAACATATGGCTTTTTGTCCAGCTGAAACTGGTTCGGGCTGCTGATGTCACGTGCTCCTGCTGCTGAGGAGAGAGAAAATGTAGCCCTGGCCTACTGATCGGTAACTAGGTTACTGTTATAAAGATAATCATTGTTAGATTAAAGGAGCAACACTGGTTGGCCTAAAACTTTTTTCCTCATCTCAAGGTCAGAGTCAATTGGAACGCATAGCTAAACCCTATAATATCCAAACCATAGCTAAGCCCTATAATATCCACACCAAACCATAGCTAAGCCCTATAATATCCACACCAAACCATAGCTAAGCCCTATAATATCCACACCAAACCATAGCTAAGCCCTATAATATCCACACCAAACCATAGCTAAGCCCTATAATATCCACACCAAACCATAGCTAAGCCCTATAATATCCACACCAAACCATAGCTAAGCCCTATAATATCTACACCATAGCTAAGCCCGATAACATCCACACCAAACCATAGCTAAGCCCTATAATATCCACACCATAGCTAAGCCCTATAACATCCACAACAAACCATAGCTAAGCCCTATAATATCCACACCATAGCTAAGCCCTATAATATCCACACCATAGCTAAGCCCTATAATATCCACACCATAGCTAAGCCCTATAATATCCACACCATAGCTAAGCCATATAATATCCACACCAAACCATAGCTAAGCCCTATAATATCCACACCATAGCTAAGCCCTATAATATCCACACCATAGCTAAGCCCTATAATATCCATACCATAGCTAAGCCCTATAATATCCACACCATAGCTAGGCCCTATAATATCCACACCATAGCTAAGCCCAATAATATCCACACCATAGCTAAGCCCTATAATATTCACACCAAACCATAGCTAAGTCCTATAATATCCACACCAAACCATAGCTAAGTCCTATAATACCCACACCAAACCATAGCTAAGCCCTATAATATCCACACCATAGCTAAGTCCTATAATATCCACACCAAACCATAGCTAAGCCCTATAATATCCAAACCATAGCTAAGCCCTATAATATCCAAACCATAGCTAAGCCCTGTAATATCCACACCACAGCTAAGCCCTATAATATCCAAACCATAGCTAAGCCCTATAATATCCACACCAAACCATATCTAAGCCCTATAATATCCACACCAAACCATAGCTAAGCCCTATAATATCCACACCAAACCATAGCTAAGCCCTATAATATCCACACCATAGCTAAGCCCTATAATATTCACACCATAGCTAAGCCCTATAATATTCACACCATAGCTAAGCCCTATAATATTCACACCATAGCTAAGCCCTATAATATTCACACCATAGCTAAGCCCTATAATATTCACACCATAGCTAAGCCCTATAATATCCAAACCATAGCTAAGCCCTATAATATCCACACCAAACCATAGCTAAGCCCTATAATATCCACACCATAGCTAAGCCCTATAATATCCACACCAAACCATAGCTAAGCCCTATAATATCCACACCAAACCATAACTAAGCCCTATAATATCCACACCAAACCATAGCTAAGCCCTATAATATCGACACCAAACCATAGCTAAGCCCTATAATATCCACACCATAGCTAAGCCCTATAATATTCACACCATAGCTAAGCCCTATAATATTCACACCATAGCTAAGCCCTAAAATATTCACACCATAGCTAAGCCCTATAATATTCACACCATAGCTAAGCCCTATAATATCCAAACCATAGCTAAGCCCTATAATATTCACACCATAGCTAAGCCCTATAATATCCAAACCATAGCTAAGCCCTATAATATCCACACCAAACCATAGCTAAGCCCTATAATATCCACACCATAGCTAAGCCCTATAATATCCACACCAAACCATAGCTAAGCCCTATAATATCCACACCAAACCATAGCTAAGCCCTATAATATTCACACCATAGCTAAGCCCTATAATATTCACACCATAGCTAAGCCCTATAATATTCACACCATAGCTAAGCCCTATAATATCCAAACCATAGCTAAGCCCTATAATATTCACACCATAGCTAAGCCCTATAATATCCAAACCATAGCTAAGCCCTATAATATCCACACCAAACCATAGCTAAGCCCTATAATATCCACACCATAGCTAAGCCCTATAATATCCACACCAAACCATAGCTAAGTACGTTTCAACCCATTGGGTATCTCACCGCACCCCCATATACCAGGTCTTCAAATATGAAGATAGACGGATTAAAAGTTGTATATATTGTAAAACTTCTGACAGACAACTTTCTAACTCTCGCCCATAATTGTTGGACTTTATAGCACTCCCAGAAGACCTGAATCATGGAGTAACTGTTCGTTTTACACTTAGGACATGACTCTGCCGTTGTGCTGTAGAATTTGAATAAACTGAAGAAAATAAATCCAAGAGAGGTGAAGACTTTATTGGGTCTGTATGTACCCTGAACAAATATAGATGTGGAGACACCCGACAATTGGTCCCTGGGGAGAGTAACAGCCACTATAACGTAAAAAAGAGGGTTAATATGTAAATACATATTAAGCTTCCAGAGATGATAGTCCACAGCGTTCCATTGTCTATAACGGAGTTGAGTTCCAGAGTCCATAGCGTTCCATTGTCTATAACGGAGTTGAGTTCCAGAGTCCACAGCGTTCCATTGTCTATAACGGAGTTGAGTTCCAGAGTCCACAGCGTTCCATTGTCTATAACGGAGTTGAGTTCCAGAGTCCATAGCGTTCCATTGTCTATAACGGAGTTGAGTTCCAGAGTCCATAGCGTTCCATTGTCTATAACGGAGTTGAGTTCCAGAGTCCATAGCGTTCCATTGTCTATAACGGAGTTGAGTTCCAGAGTCCATAGCGTTCCATTGTCTATAACGGAGTTGAGTTCCAGAGTCCATAGCGTTCCATTGTCTATAACGGAGTTGAGTTCCAGAGTCCATAGCGTTCCATTGTCTATAACGGAGTTGAGTTTCAGAGTCCATAGCGTTCCATTGTCTATAACGGAGTTGAGTTCCAGAGTCTATAGCGTTCCATTGTCTATAACGGAGTTGAGTTCCAGAGTCCACAGCGTTCCATTGTCTATAACGGAGTTGAGTTCCAGAGTCCATAGCGTTCCATTGTCTATAACGGAGTTGAGTTCCAGAGTCCATAGCGTTCCATTGTCTATAACGGAGTTGAGTTCCAGAGTCTATAGCGTTCCATTGTCTATAACGGAGTTGAGTTCCAGAGTCTATAGCGTTCCATTGTCTATAACGGAGTTGAGTTCCAGAGTCCACAGCGTTCCATTGTCTATAACGGAGTTGAGTTCCAGAGTCCACAGCGTTCCATTGTCTATAACGGAGTTGAGTTCCAGAGTCCACAGCGTTCCATTGTCTATAACGGAGTTGAGTTCCAGAGTCCACAGCGTTCCATTGTCTATAACGGAGTTGAGTTCCAGAGTCCACAGCGTTCCATTGTCTATAACGGAGTTGAGTTCCAGAGTCCACAGCGTTCCATTGTCTATAACGGAGTTGAGTTCCAGAGTCCACAGCGTTCCATTGTCTATAACGGAGTTGAGTTCCAGAGTCTATAGCGTTCCATTGTCTATAACGGAGTTGAGTTCCAGAGTCCATAGCGTTCCATTGTCTATAACGGAGTTGAGTTCCAGAGTCTATAGCGTTCCATTGTCTATAACGGAGTTGAGTTCCAGAGTCTATAGCGTTCCATTGTCTATAACGGAGTTGAGTTCCAGAGTCCACAGCGTTCCATTGTCTATAACGGAGTTGAGTTCCAGAGTCCACAGCGTTCCATTGTCTATAACGGAGTTGAGTTCCAGAGTCCACAGCGTTCCATTGTCTATAACGGAGTTGAGTTCCAGAGTCCACAGCGTTCCATTGTCTATAACGGAGTTGAGTTCCAGAGTCCACAGCGTTCCATTGTCTATAACGGAGTTGAGTTCCAGAGTCCACAGCGTTCCATTGTCTATAACGGAGTTGAGTTCCAGAGTCCACAGCGTTCCATTGTCTATAACGGAGTTGAGTTCCAGAGTCCATAGCGTTCCATTGTCTATAACGGAGTTGAGTTCCAGAGTCTATAGCGTTCCATTGTCTATAACGGAGTTGAGTTCCAGAGTCCACAGCGTTCCATTGTCTATAACGGAGTTGAGTTCCAGAGTCCACAGCGTTCCATTGTCTATAACGGAGTTGAGTTCCAGAGTCCATAGCGTTCCTTATCGGTGGCTATTTTAGGTCGTCAGATCAAATGCCAATTTCTCAGCCAGACTATCACGGAAACTCACAACTTTTGAATGAATAACATGGAATGGAATGTATCAAAATAACTGTTCAAAACATTTAAAAAAACATTTGTAAACACAAAATTTGACAAGAAAATGTGTACAAATGTTTTAAAATATGCTTATTTTGGGGAATTTAAAACATTAACGTGTGTTACAAAAGGTTAATAAAAGAAACAGTGTTAAGGTTAACAATACTGTTAGACATAAATTGTAATTTTTCCACAATTTCCGACATTGGGAATGTTGGTGTTTTTAGACTGAGCTAACATATGGAATTGTTTTAAGATGGTTATGCCATTGATCATTGAGGAATTTGCACAAAAAAAAAAGTTTAAACTATGCAAGCCAGTTAAGAACAAATTCTTATTTTACAATGACAGCCTACCCCAAGCAAACCCTCCCCGGACGACGCTGGGCCAAATGTGTGCCGCCCTATGGGACACACATTTAACCCTTTATTTCTGTTGGCACAAAACTAACTCCATCTGATTTTAAATAACCTGTGGTAATTATTATTGTATACATTTCATCCAGATCAAAATTATCCTTCCTGGTCTTGATTCTGTCCTCTTCATCATTTGAAGTCAGACATGAGTTGATTTTTGCTTTAATGTGACGTCAAGCAAAGACACTGAGCAAAGCACTACAGGCATATTCACATGTTTACAAATGTTGTGAAAAATATAACGGGCAGCATGTGATCCATAAACGTTTTATTGGCCGCTACGTCTATTTGTAGCTTTCACAATTCCTACAGTACAGAACTAGTCAAGTGTAGAACTTCAGTAGAATGCCCCTTTAAAACCACACATCGGTTCAACAACTGCAGAGTTTGTACCCCTGTTTTTAAGATATTACTCACTGCTGTTAATCAGATCTCCTGTCTCCTCCTCTTCTTCCAATGTGACAGTAATCTCCCCCACTTCCTTCATTCCAAAAACGTCTTCCTCTTCTTTCACTGTGACAGTCATGTCCTCTTTCACTCTGAACGCGTCTTCATCTTCTGTCAATGTAACGTCTTTCTCTTCTTCTTTCACTGTAACAGCCTCAATCTCTGCTTCTATTTTTACTGTGACATCTTCTTCTTCCTTCTCCTCTTTCACGACAATGTTCAGCCCCAGAGCTTCTTTCTCCGTCCAGCAGATCCCCTCTTTGGAAGTGGGGGAGTTGTTTAATGAGCTCATGGTCGGGATGTTAGCTAGTTAGCATTAGTGACTAGGCTAGCACTACTGCTAATTTACCCAGCCAGCTATATAGCTAGCTGACTAACAACAACGTAAATATTCAGTTAAATGGTGTAACTAGCTAGTAGATACGACACGTGTGTTTATAACACAGTGTCTAATATACACCGAAACCGTTAAAAGAGCTTGAATGTTTTCGGCTATGTTGGCTAGAGAGATACGGAGGTGGATAACTCGCTTTTGTTGTTGGAGAAGCGTCCCGTCCATTAGATTATACGTCACACCGGCAGCATTGCCTGAAACAAGCACATCGCCATCTGCTGGCTGGGGAGGGTAACACAGTCAAGGGACATTTCCATTTTGGTTAATACTCACTGTAGAAACATCTGTTGGGTTGGTATAATGTGGAACGACCCACCTCATTGGTTAATAGTCACTGTAGTAGAAACATCTGTTGGGTTGGTAGAATGTGGAAAGACCCACCCCAGTCCACCCACCTCATTGGTTAATATTCCCTGTAGTAGAAACATCTGTTGGGTTGGTAGAATGTGGAAAGACCCACCTCATTGGTTAATATTCACTGTAGTAGAAACATCTGTTGGGTTGGTAGAATGTGGAACGACCCACCTCATTGGTTAATATTCACTGTTGTAGAAACATCTGTTGGGTTGGTAGAATGTGGAACGACCCACCTCATTGGTTAATATTCCCTGTAGTAGAAACATCTGTTGGGTTGGTAGAATGTGGAAAGACCCACCTCATTGGTTAATATTCCCAGTAGTAGAAACATCTGTTGGGTTGGTAGAATGTGGAAAGACCCACCTCATTGGTTAATATTCCCTGTAGTAGAAACATCTGTTGGGTTGGTAGAATGTGGAACGACCCACCTCATTGGTTAATATTCACTGTTGTAGAAGCATCTGCTGGGTTGGTAGAATGTGGAGAGAAGTACTGAGTAGGTCCAAACTGCTCCTACACGGTGTAAAAGTACTGAGTAGGTCCAAACTGCTCCTACACAGTGTAAAAGTACTGAGTAGGTCCAAACGGCTCCTACACGGTGTAAAAGTACAACTCTTCTGTTGGCACTCTAAAAGGTCCCAGTTACATTACAAATGGTCCTTTTGTTCGATAAGCTCCTTCTTTATATCCATAAAAACTCAGTTTAGCTGGCACGCTTCAGTCAATAATCCACTTGGTTTCCTTCCTTCAAAATGCATACAAAATGGATCCCAAACGTTACCAATAAACTTATCCAAACAAGTCAGTCAACGTTTATAATCAAACCTTATGTACCCTGATACGCAAATAAGTTACCAATAAACTTATCCAAACAAGTCAATCAACGTTTATAATCAAACCTTATGTACCCTGATACGCAAATAAACAATAAAATGTAAGACGGAGAATCGTTGTCTTTACCCGAGAAAAATACCAGAGAATGCGCTCTTATGCACGCGCTTGGAAACAGCCAAAATGGGAGCCACCTAGAAAAACAAAAATTTCTGGCAAATATTTCAAAAAACCAGCCTGAAACTCTTTCTAAAGACTGTTGACATCTAGTGGAAGCCCTAGGAACTGCAATCGAGCACAATTTCGCCCTATTATAAAAGAGCCAGCCATTGAAATCAGTGGTAGGATGACATTTTTTGGGGGGGGATGATTTGTCCTCTGGTTTTTGCCTGCCATATATGTTCTGTTATACTCACAGACATTATTTTAACAGTTTTAGAAACTTTAGAGTGTTTTCTATCCAAATCTACCAATTATGTGCATATCCTAGCTTCTGGGCCTGAGTAGCAGGCAGTTTACTTTGGGCACGCTTTTCATCCGAACGTCAAAATACCGCCCCCTATCCCAAGAAGTTAAACAGGTCAACATTCACAAGGCCGCAGGGCTAGACGGGTTACCAGGACGTGTACACTAAGCATGCGCTGACCAACTGGCAAGTGTCTTCACTGACATTTTCAACCAGTCCCTGACTGAGTCTGTAATACCAACATGTTTCAAGCAGACCACCATAGACCCTGTATCCAAGAACATTAAGGTAACCTGCCTAAATGACTACTGACCCGTATCACTCATGTCTGCTGCCATGAAATGCTTTGAAAGTATGGTCATGGCTCATCTTGAATCCAAGATGGCGTAGCAGTCAGATGTCCTTTGTCCTCGTCCTGTCCCGTGTATATATTTTTTATATATTTTTCTTCGCATTTCTTTTTATATATATATTTTTTCTTCTTAAAAACTCAACTTCAAAACACTCTCCTGCAACCTACCTCACCAAATGTGGTGCGGATCTGCTTTTTTTCTCCTCAAAGGTATTATTCACCTCGTATCCGAAATCTACAACAGAAGCTAGCCAGTAGTTAGCCAGCTCACAAGCTAACGTGAGTAGTTCAGCTAACCACAGCTAGCGCTTATCAGCTATCCTTTAGCTCTGAAAACTATTGCCAGTTTTGTACAACGCGACTCAGACCAGAGCATACCAGACCTATTTTCTCTCCATATCCCCGGATTTTTACCGCAATCTCTGGACATTTACACCTGGATCTTGCAGCTAACTAGCTGCTATCCGAGTGACTATTGGCTAACATCAATTCCGGAGCAAACACCAATTATCCCGGAGCTAGCCAGCTGAAGAGTTCCATCAGCCACTCCTGGGCTACAATCACCTATCCGGACCCGTTTTACTGCCGATGCGGAGCCCCGCCGGGCCTTCACGACTGGGATACCGACGTTATCTGCCCGAGGGAGTTATTCATCTAGCCAGAAGTTAGCCAGCTCACAAGCTAACGTGAGTAGTTCAGCTAACCACAGCTAGCGCTTATCAGCTATCCTTTAGCTCTGAAAACTATTGCCAGTTTTGTACAACTCAGACCAGAGCATACCAGACCTATTTTCTCTCCATATCCCCGGATTTTTACCGCAATCTCTGGACATTTACACCTGGATCTTGCAGCTAACTAGCTGCTAGGGATACCGACTGGGATACCGACGTTATCTGCCCGAGGGAGTTATTCAACTGGCCCCTCCATCGCGACGTAACCTGAACGCCCATATGCTAACTGTGGCCCGCTAATCGTTAGCTGTCTTGAGCATATCGGCTGCTATCTGAACAGGTCTATCGAACAATCTTACGCCGCGGGCTAGCTTAGTGGAGGCCTCACTGCTCCATCTACGGCTGCCCCCTGGACACTATGATCACTTGGCTACATAGCTGATGCTTGCTTGACTGTCCATTAATTCACGGTACTCCATTCCGTTTATTTGTGTTTTATCTGTCGGCTCTGTGCTTTAACTCAGGATCTGTGTGTAGTTAATCCGACCCTCTCTGCCTAGCCGTCGCCATTTTTACCTGCTGCTGCTGTGTTAACTGACTAGCTGCTGTTATCTCACCTGTTGTTTTAGCTAGCTCTCCCAATCAAGACCTGCAATCACTTTATGCCTTATTGTATGTCTCCCTCAAATATCAATATGCCTTGCATACTGTTGTTCAGGCTAGCTATCATTGTTTTGGTTTGCAATGGACCCCGTAGTTCCACTCTCCGTACCTCTGATACCCCCTTCGTCCCACCCCCACACATGCGGTGACCTCACCCATTGAGACCAGCATGTCCAGAGATACAACCTCTCTTATCATCACCCAGTGCCTGGGCTTGCCTCCGCTGTACCCGTGCCCCACCATACCCCTGTCTGCACATTATGCCCAGAATCTATTCTACCACGCCCATAAATCTGCTCCTTTTATTCTTTGTTCCCAACGCTCTAGGCGACCAGTTTTGATAGCCTTTAGCCGCACCCTCATCCTACTACTCCTCTGTTCCTCGGGTGATGTGGAGGTAAACCCAGGCCCTGCATGTCCCCAGTCACCCTCATTTGTTGACTTCTGTGATCGAAAAAGCCTTGGCCTCATGCATGTCAACATCAGAAGCCTCCTCCCTAAGTTTGCCTTACTCACCGCTTTAGCACACTCTGCCAACCCTGATGTCCTTGCCGTGTCCGAATCCTGGCTTAGGAAGGCCACCAAAAATTCTGAGATTTCCATACCCAACTATAACACTTTCCGTCAAGATAGAACTGCCAAAGGGGGAGGAGTTGCAATCTACTGCAGAGATAGCCTGCAAAGTTCTGTCATACTTTCCAGGTCTATGCCCAAACAGTTCGAACTTCTAATTTTAAAAATTAATCTCTCCAGAAATAAGTCTCTCACTGTTGCCGCCTGCTACCGACCCCCCTCAGCTCCCAGCTGTGCCCTGGACACCATCTGTGAATTGATCGCTCCCCATCTAGCTTCAGAGTTTGTTCTGTTAGGTGACCTAAACTGGGATATGCTTAACACCCCGGCAGTCCTACAATCCAAGCTTGATGCCCTCAATCTCACACAAATCATCAAGGAACCCACCAGGTACAACCCTAAATCCGTAAACATGGGCACCCTAATAGACATTATCCTGACCAACCTGCCCTCTAAATACACCTCTGCTGTCTTCAATCAAGATCTCAGTGATCACTGCCTCATTGCCTGTATCCGCCACGGGTCCGCGGTCAAACGACCACCCCTCATCACTGTCAAACGCTCCCTAAAACACTTCTGCGAGCAGGCCTTTCTAATCGACCTGGCCCGGGTTCCCTGGAAGGATATTGACCTCATCCCGTCAGTTGAGGATGCCTGGTCATTCTTTAAATGTTACTTCCTCACCATATTAGACAAGCATGCTCCGTTCAAAAAATGCAGAACCAAGAACAGATATAGCCCCTGGTTCACTCCAGACCTGACTGCCCTCGACCAGCACAAAAACATCCTGTGGCGAACTGCAATAGCATCGAAGAGCCCCCGCGATATGCAACTGTTCAGGGAAGTCAGGAACCAATACACGCAGTCAGTCAGGAAAGCAAAGGCCAGCTTTTTCAAGCAGAAATTTGCATCCTGTAGCTCTAACTCCAAAAAGTTCTGGGATACTGTAAAGTCCATGGAGAACAAGAGCACCTCCTCCCAGCTGCCCACTGCACTGAGGCTAGGTAACACGGTCACCACCGATAAATCCGTGATAATCGAAGACTTCAACAAGCATTTCTCAATGGCTGGCCATGCCTTCCTCCTGGCGACTCCAACCTTGGCCAACAGCCCCGCCCCCTCCGCTGCTACTCGCCCAAGCCTCCCCAGCTTCTCCTTTACCCAAATCCAGATAGCAGATGTTCTGAAAGAGCTGGAAAACCTGGACCCATACAAATCAGCTGGGCTTGACAATCTGGACCCCCTATTTCTGAAACTGTCCGCCGCCATTGTCACACCCCCTATCACCAGCCTGTTCAACCTCTCCTTCGTATCATCTGAGATCCCCAAGGATTGGAAAGCTGCCGCGGTCATCCCCCTCTTCAAAGGGGGAGACACCCTGGACCCAAACTGTTACAGACCTATATCCATCCTGCCCTGCCTATCTAAGGTCTTCGAAAGCCAAGTCAACAAACAGATCACTGACCATCTCGAATCCCACCGTACCTTCTCCGCTGTGCAATCCGGTTTCCGAGCCGGTCATGGGTGCACCTCAGCCACGCTCAAGGTACTAAACGATATCATAACCGCCATCGATAAAAGACATTACTGTGCAGCCGTCTTCATCGACCTGGCCAAGGCTTTCGACTCTGTCAATCACCATATTCTTATCGGCAGACTCAGTAGCCTCGGTTTTTCTAATGACTGCCTTGCCTGGTTCACCAACTACTTTGCAGACAGAGTTCAGTGTGTCAAATCGGAGGGCATGTTGTCCGGTCCTCTGGCAGTCTCTATGGGGGTACCACAGGGTTCAATTCTCGGGCCGACTCTTTTCTCTGTATACATCAATGATGTTGCTCTTGCTGCGGGCGATTCCCTGATCCACCTCTACGCAGACGACACCATTCTATATACTTCCGGCCCTTCCTTGGACACTGTACTATCTAACCTCCAAACGAGCTTCAATGCCATACAACACTCCTTCCGTGGCCTCCAACTGCTCTTAAACGCTAGTAAAACCAAATGCATGCTTTTCAACCGTTCGCTGCCTGCACCCGCACGCCCGACTAGCATCACCACCCTGGACGGTTCCGACCTAGAATATGTGGACATCTATAAGTACCTAGGTGTCTGGCTAGACTGCAAACTCTCCTTCCAGACTCATATCAAACATCTCCAATCCAAAATCAAAGCAAGAATCGGCTTTCTATTCCGCAACAAAGCCTCCTTCACTCACGCCGCCAAACTTACCCTAGTAAAACTGACTATCCTACCGATCCTCGACTTCGGCGATGTCATCTACAAAATAGCTTCCAATACTCTACTCAGCAAACTGGATGCAGTTTATCACAGTGCCATTCGTTTTGTTACTAAAGCACCTTATACGACCCACCACTGCGACCTGTATGCCCTAGTCGGCTGGCCCTCGCTACATGTTCGTCGTCAGACCCACTGGCTCCAGGTCATCTACAAGGCTATGCTAGGTAAAGTGCCGCCTTATCTCAGTTCACTGGTCACGATGGCTACACCCACCTGCAACACGCGCTCCAGCAGGTGTATCTCACTGATCATCCCTAAAGCCAAAACCTCATTTGGACGCCTTTCCTTCCAGTTCTCTGCTGCCTGCGACTGGAACGAATTGCAAAAATCTCTGAAGTTGGAGACTTTTATCTCCCTCAACAACTTTAAAAATCTGCTATCCGAGCAGCTAACCGATCGCTGCAGCTGTACATAGTCCATCTGTAAACTACCCACCCAATTTACCTACCTCACCCCCCATACTGCTTTTATTTATTTACTTTTCTGCTCTTTTGCACACCAGTATCTCTTCTTGCACATGATCATCTGATGATTTATCACTCCAGTGTTAATCTGCTAAATTGTAATTATTCGATTTATTGCCTACCTCATGCCTTGCACACATTGTATATAGATTCTCTTTTTTTTTTTCTACCGTGTTATTGACTTGTTTATTGTTTACTCCATGTGTAACTCTGTGTTGTCTGTTCACACTGCTATGCTTTATCTTGGCCAGGTCGCAGTTGCAAATGAGAACTTGTTCTCAACTAGCCTACCTGGTTAAATAAAGGTGAAATAAAAAAATAAAATAAAAAACATCAACACCATTATCCAAGAAACCCTAGACCCACTCCAATTTGCATACCTCCCCAGCAGATCCATAGATGATGCAATCTCTATTGCACTCCACATTGCCCTTTCATACCTGAACAAAAGGAACAACTATGTGAGAATGCTATTCATTGACTACTCATTCAAAACCATAGTGCCCTCAAAGCTCATCAATAAGCTCAGGACCCTGGGACTAAACACCTCCCTCTGCAACTGGATCCTGGACTTCCTGACGGGCCACCCCCAGGTGGGAAGGGTAGGTAACAACACATCCTCCATGCTGATCCTCAACATGGGGGCCCATCAGGGGTGAGTGCTCAGTCCCCTCCTGTACTCTCTGTTCACTCATGACTGCACGGCCAGGTACGACTCCAACACCATCATTAAGTTTGCAGATGACACAACAGTGGTAGGCCTGATCATCGACAACGACGAGACAGCCTATAGGGAGGGGGTCAGAGACCTGGCCGTGTGGTGCAAGGACAACAACCTCTCCCTCAACGTGATCAAGACAAAGGAGATGATTGTGGACTACAGGAAAAAGAGGACTGAAAACGTCCCCATTCTCATCGACGGGGCTTTAGTGGAGCAGGTTGAGAGCTTCAAGTTCCTTGGCGTCCACATCACCAACAAACTAACATGGTCCAAGCACACCAAGAAAGTCGTGAAGAGGGCACAACAAAACCTATTCCCCCTCAGGAGACTGAAAAGATTTGGCATGGGTCCTCAGAACCTCAAAAGGTTCTACAGCTGTACCATCGAGAGCATCCTGACGGGTTGCATCACTGCCTGGTATGGCAACTGCTCGGCCTCCAACCGCAAGGCACTACAGAGGGTAGTGCGTACAGCACAGTACATCACTGGGGCCGAGCTTTCTGCCATCCAGGGCAAACGGTACCGGAGCACCAAGTCTAGGTCTAAGAGGCTTCTAAACAGCTTCTACCCCCAAGCCATAAGACTCCTGAATATCTAATCAAATGGCTACCCAGACTATTTGCATTGCCCCCCTTTTACATCGCTGCTACTTTCTGCTATCATCGATGCATAGTCACTTTAACAACTCTACCTACATGTACATATTACCTCAATTACCTCGACTAACCGGTGCCGCCGCACATTGACTCTGTACCGGTACCCCCTGTATATAGTCTCCACATTGACTCTGTCCCGGTACCCCCTGTATATAGCCTCCACATTGACTCTGTATCAGTACCCCCTGTATATAGTCTCCACATTGACTATGTCCCGGTACCCCCTGTATAAAGCCTCCACATTGACTCTGTACCAGTACCCCCTGTATATAGTCTCCACATTGACTCTGTACCGGTACCCCCTGTATATAGTCTCCACATTGACTCTTTCCCGGTACCCCCTGTATATAGCCTCCACATTGACTCTGTACCAGTACCCCCTGCATATAGTCTCCACATTGACTCTGTCCCGGTACCCCCTGTATATAGCCTCCACATTGACTCTGTACCAGTACCCCCTGTATATAGCCTCCACATTGACTATGTCCCGGTACCCCCTGTATATAGTCTCCACATTGACTACCCCCTTGGAAGCAGTGGTATGGTTTCTCCCACGTGTGTGTCCTCTCATGTGATTTTAGATGCTGTGTGTAGGGTGTTTCCTAAGGCACATTGGTGTGGCTGGCTTCCGGGTTAAGTGTGTCAAGAAGCAGTGAGATGTATATAGAGAAGCATGTGTTGATTGATTAGTGAAACATTTTTAATGAGTTAGAATTGAAAACAAACTTAACATCTACTACACATATGCACATGAGGCAATTTCTGGTTCATTCAGTCAAACAAACATATATAATTTAAAAGAAATAAGCACCCAGGTCTATAATGTCTATAATGGTCATATATGTAACAATAATGACAATACATAATACACAGATGTATATAATGAGCACCCAGGTCTATAATGTCTATAATATATGTAACAATATGTATATAATGAATGTCCACATTATATTTATATTATATATTATATAAAATAAGCACATAGGTATATAATGGTCATTTATGTAAATAGGAAAACCTGCAAAATCGGCAGTGTATCAAATACTTGTTCTCCCCACTGTCTGTAACAATACACAGATGTATATAATGAATGTGCACTAGTGCCGTTCCACATTATATTTATATTCAGACAACAATATGTTCCATTAATCAAATGCAGCACCTGTGTTTTCTCTGACATGGTGGAATAATACTAATGGGAACATTCATCAGGAAGTGAGTGTCAAAATAATTGTCAACGTTATCAGAACAACGTCATCAAATTGTTCATACACCTTTAGCGTGAAGACTAGTATACACATTAACTCAATGAAACACAACAACTTAAATTCATAACATTTCTAGGTTAAAAATCAAGAAATGCACATTCTACTAAATCTATTTTATAATTGTAATTTAAAAAATATCCAAATCATATTTTTCATATCAACATTTCATTTAAAAACAACCTCAAAAACATAAGTCAGAACACAGCCTCTCTATTCTGTCATGTGATTGCATGTCCTCTGTCCTGGAAAGTATGTTAAGATTTCTCTCCAGAGTGTATTCTCTTCTTATGTTTGTTCAGGCTTCCTAACTGGGTAAAACTCTTTGCACAATGGGAGCAGTGGTGTGGCTTCTCCCCTGTGTGTATCATCTCATGTGATTTTAGGTCCTGTGATCGTGAAAATCTCTTTCCACAGTAGAAACATTGGAACGGCTTTTCTTCTGTGTGTATTATATTATGGTTGTTCAGGTTCCCTAACTGTATAAAACTCTTTCCACACTGGGAGCAGTGGTAAGGCTTTTCTCCCGTGTGTATTCTCTTATGTTTGTTCAGGCTCCCTAACTGGGTAAAACTCTTTCCACAATGGGAGCAGTGGTGTGGTCTATGCCCTGTGTGTTTCATCTCATGTGATTTTAGTTCCTGTGATCGTGAAAATCTCTTTCCACACTGGGAACATTGGAAAGGCTTTTCTCCTGTGTGTATTCCTTTATGCTTTTTCAGGTTCCCTAACAGGGTAAAACTCTTTCCACACTGGGAGCAGTGGTGTGGCTTCTCCCCTATGTGTGTCCTCTCATGCTGTTTCAGTTTCCATAAAAAATTAAAACTCAAATTACACTGGGAGCAGTGGTGTCGTCTCACTGGTTTGGGCGTCTCTGGGTCTGGTTCCCCTGAAGGACTCTTCTTCCGTCTGTCAGAGTATACTCCTGCCAAAGACAGAGTATTTAGTTAAACAGAGAGACCTGAATGAAATCTCCTGCTCTTCCTATGAGGTTGAATCCATTACCCTGACGTAAAATATAGTGGCACAGGAGGAGGCTCTCAACCAATTGTGCTATTGTGTGTGTTTTTTCACGTTATTTGTAACTTATTTAGTACATAATGTTTCTGCCACAGCAGTCTACTGCTGCTCTTTAATTGTTAGTTATTTTTATTCATAGATTTGTTACTTAACTCTTATTTTTCTTAAAACGGCATTGTTGTTTCAGGCCTTGTTGTTTTCCTGTTGTATTCGGCACATGTGACAAATCTGATTTGACTAGATCCCTCATTATTAAACTTTACATTTGGATCCTGGATGCCGATTGGTTAATAGCCGTTAGTTATTCACAATACTACCTGGGTAATGGCTGTTAACAGTTCCATTTGAATCATTCCTACACATCCACTGTCCCACAGCCCAACCAGGCAATTCATCAACTAATCTCCACTGTCCCACAGCCCAGTCAGGAAATAAATCAACTAATCTACGCCGATTAAAACACCTGGTATTCTACCGAGTGGCGCAGCAGTCTATCTATTTATTTATTTAACCTTTATTTAACTTGGCAAGTCAGTTAAGAACAAATTCTTACTTACAATGACGGCCTAGGAACAGTGGGTTAACTGCCTTGTTCAGGGGCAGAACGACAGATGTTTACCTTGTCAGCTCGGGGATTCGATCTAGAAACCTTTCGGTTACTGGCCGAACGCTCTAACCACTAGGCTACCTGCCGCCCCGGTCTAAGGTAATCTTGATAATTATTAGGACCTTATTCTGCGTACACACCAATTAGCGCGAGTGAAGTGAGTTCGGAACGTATCCATATTTGTCATTTTCACATAAAAACATTATAATTCACAAAAATAACATGGTCGCTGTTGTAGAAGTTTGATTTTGAAAAGGTGATTTTCTGCATCAATGCCATCAGGTAGACGACATGGACACATCTGAATTCAAACAGGTTTATTAGAGCCATTTTGGTATCAGAAAGAAAACGTATAAGTAGATATTTTGGTTTGTTGAATATAAAATGTATTGAACGTTCCAGAATCTGAATAGTTCCAGAATCTGAATAGTTCCAGAATCTGAATAGTTCCAGAATCTGAATAGTTCCATGCCTGATGTCAGTGTACATTCCTTTTGTTGTTGTCAGTGCCCTGTTTAATGTTGCACACTTCCTTCTCCTTCTGCATTCCCCCTCATAAACATCCTGTCCCCCCTTACCTCTTCCCTGTCTACTGTACCCATGTGGAAGAGGTAAGTCACTGCAAAATCTTCCCATGAAAATCATAATCCTAAACTCATGCTGGAGGGTCATGTCAGGATGAGCCTGCAGGAAGGGTACAACATGAGGGAGGAGGATGTCTTCCCTGTAACGCACAGCGTTGAGATTGCCTGCAATCACAACAAGCTCAGTTCGATGATGCTGTGACACACCGCCCCAGACCATGACGGACCCTCCACCTCCAAATTGATCCCGCTCCAGAGTACAGGCCTCGGTTTAACGCTCATTCCTTCGATGATAAACGCAAATCCAACCATCACCCCTGGTGAGACAAAACCGCGACTCGGCAGTGAAGAGCACTTTTTGCCAGTCCTGTCTGGTCCAGCAACGGTGGGTTTGTGTCCATAGGCGACGTTGTTTCTGGTGATGTCTGGTGAGGACCTGCCTTACAACAGGCCTACAAGCCCTCAGTCCAGCCTCTCTCAGCCTATTGTGGACAGTCTGAGCACTGATGGAGGGATTGTGCATTCTTGGTGTAACTCAGGTAGTTGTTGCCATCCTGTACCTGTCCCGCAGGTGTGATGTTCGAATGTACCGATCCTGTGCATGTGTTGTTACACGTGGTCTGCCACTGTGAGGACGATCAGCTGTCCTTCCTGTCTCCCTGTAGCGCTGTCTTAGTTGTTTCACAGTACGGACATGGCAATTTATTACCCTGGCCACATCTGCAGTCCTCATGCCTCCTTGCAGCATGCCTAAGGCACGTTCACGCAGATGAGCACGGACCCTGGGCATCTTTCTTTTGGTGTTTTTCAGAGTCAGTAGAAAGGCATCTTTAGTGTCCTAAGTTTTCATAACTGTGACCTTAATTGCCTACCGTCTGTAAGCTGTTAGTGTCTTAACGACCGTTCCACAGGTGCATGTTCATTAATTGTTTATGGTTCATTGAACAATCTTGGGAAACAGTGTTTAAACCCTTTACAATGAAGATCTGTGAAGTTCTTTGGCTTTTTACTTATTATCTTTGAAAGACAGGGTCCTGAATAAGGGGCGTTTCTTTTTTTTAATGAGTTTATATGTTAAAACACTTCTAATGTGTTAATATGGTCACTGACAGTGTTTTGTAATGGTCTCCCACCGTGATATGTATTAATTTCAGTCATTGATTTGTGAATGCTGTACATGCTAGCTAGTCGCTTGTCGTCATTGGGCTAGCATGGCTGTTGAGGAGTTGGTGCTCGAGGTCTAACAGACCTGGAAATTCAAAGATCCGACCCGGGATCCGGGTCCCAAATTCGGACTTTTGTCTTGGATCTGGGTCGGGTCTGATATAATTTCTACGAGTCTTGGGGTATGTGCAATTTTACGGACTGGACCCGATTGGACCAGTCCAGAGAACTGCGTGAGCTTCTTATCTGTGTCAGCCAATTGCAACACAATAAAACATAAATCTTTTTGTCCAGCTGAAACTGGTTCTGGCTGCTGACGTCACGTGCTCCTGCTGCTGAGGAGAGAGAAAATGTAGCCCTGGCCTACTGATCGGTAACTAGGTTACTGTTATAAAGATAATCATTATATTGTTAGATTAAAGGAGCAACCCTGGTTGGCCTAAAACTTTTTTCCTCATCTCAAGGTCAGAGTCAATTGGAACGCATAGCTAAGCCCTATAATATCCACGCCAAACCATAGCTAAGCCCTATAATATCAACACCATAGCTAAGCCCTATAATATCAACACCATAGCTAAGCCCTATAATATCCACACCATAGCTAAGCCCTATAATATCCACACCATAGCTAAGCCCTATAATATCCACACCAAACCATAGCTAAGCCCTATAATATCCACACCAAACCATAGCTAAGCCCTATAATATCCACACCAAACCATAGCTAAGCCATATAATATCCACACCAAACCATAGCTAAGCCCTATAATATCCACACCATACCATAGCTAAGCCCTATAATATCTACACCATAGCTAAACCCTATAATATCCACACCAAACCATAGCTAAGCCCTATAATATCCACACCAAACCATAGCTAAGCCCTATAATATCCACACCATACCATAGCTAAGCCCTATAATATCTACACCAAACCATAGCTAAGCCCTATAATATCCACACCAAACCATAGCTAAGCCCTATAATATCCACACCATAGCTAAGCCCTATAATATTCACACTAAACCATAGCTAAGCCCGATAACATCCACACCAAACCATAGCTAAGCCCTATAATATCCACACCAAACCATAGCTAAGCCCTATAATATCCACACCAAACCATAGCTAAGCCCTATAATATCCACACCAAACCATAGCTAAGCCCTATAATATCCACACAAAACCATAGCTAAGCCCTCTAATATCCACACCAAACCATAGCTAAGCCCTATAATATCTACACCATAGCTAAGCCCTATAATATCCACACCATAGCTAAGCACGATAACATCCACACCAAACCATAGCTAAGCCCTATAATATCCAAACCATAGCTAAGCCCTATAATATCCACACCATAGCTCAGCCCTAAAATATCCACACCAAACCATAGCTAAGTCCTATAATATCTACACCATAGCTAAGCCCTATAATATCTACACCATAGCTAAGCCCTATAATATCTACACCATAGCTAAGCCCTATAATATCCACACCAAACCATAGCTAAGCCCTATAATATCCAAACCATAGCTAAGCCCTATAATATCCACACCAAACCATAGCTAAGCCCTATAATATCCACACCAAACCATAGCTAAGCCCTATAATATCCACACCATAGCTAAGCCCTATAATATCCACACCATAACTAAGCCCTATAATATCCAAACCATAGCTAAGCCCTATAATATCCACACCAAACCATAGCTAAGCCCTATAATATCTACACCATAGCTAAGCCCTATAATATCCACACCAAACCATAGCTAAGCCCTATAATATCTACACCATAGCTAAGCCCTATAATATCCAAACCATAGCTAAACCCTATAATATCCACACCAAACCATAGCTAAGCCCTATAATATCCACACAAAACCATAGCTTAGCCCTATAATATCCAAACCATAGCTAAGCCCTATAATATCCACACCAAACCATAGCTAAGCCCTATAATATCCACACCATACCATAGCTAAGCCCTATAATATCTACACCATAGCTAAACCCTATAATATCCACACCAAACCATAGCTAAGCCCTATAATATCCACACCAAACCATAGCTAAGCCCTATAATATCCACACCAAACCATAGCTAAGCCCTATAATATCCACACCAAACCATAGCTAAGCCCTATAATATCCACACCAAACCATAGCTAAGCCCTATAATATCCACACCATAGCTAAGCCCTATAATATTCACACCAAACCATAGCTAAGCCCTATAATATCCACACCAAACCATAGCTAAGCCCTATAATATCTACACCATAGCTAAGCCCTATAATATCCACACCATAGCTAAGCACGATAACATCCACACCAAACCATAGCTAAGCCCTATAATATCCAAACCATAGCTAAGCCCTATAATATCCACACCATAGCTCAGCCCTAAAATATCCACACCAAACCATAGCTAAGTCCTATAATATCTACACCATAGCTAAGCCCTATAATATCTACACCATAGCTAAGCCCTATAATATCCACACCATAGCTAAGCCCTATAATATCCACACCAAACCATAGCTAAGCCCTATAATATCCACACCAAACCATAGCTAAGCCCTATAATATCCAAACCATAGCTAAGCCCTATAATATCCACACCAAACCATAGCTAAGCCCTATAATATCCACACCAAACCATAGCTAAGCCCTATAATATCCACACCATAGCTAAGCCCTATAATATCCACACCATAACTAAGCCCTATAATATCCAAACCATAGCTAAGCCCTATAATATCCACACCAAACCATAGCTAAGCCCTATAATATCCACACCATAGCTAAGCCCTATAATATCCACACCAAACCATAGCTAAGCCCTATAATATCTACACCATAGCTAAGCCCTATAATATCCAAACCATAGCTAAACCCTATAATATCCACACCAAACCATAGCTAAGCCCTATAATATCCACACCAAACCATAGCTAAGCCCTATAATATCCAAACCATAGCTAAGCCCTATAATATCCACACCAAACCATAGCTAAGCCCTATAATATCCACACCAAACCATAGCTAAGCCCTATAATATCCACACCAAACCATAGCTAAGCCCTATAATATCCACACCAAACCATAGCTAAGCCCTATAATATCCACACCATAGCTAAGCCCTATAATATCCACACCATAGCTCAGCCCTAAAATATCCACACCAAACCATAGCTAAGCCCTATAATATCTACACCATATCTAAGCCCTATAATATCCACATCAAACAATAGCAAAGCCTTATAAATCTACACAATAGCTAAGCCCTATAATATCCACACCAAACCATAGCTAATCCCTATAATATCCACACCAAACCATAGCTAAGCCCTATAATATCCGAACCATAGCTAAGCCCTATAATATCCAAACCATAGCTAAGCCCTCTAATATCCACACCAAACCATAGTTAAACCCTAAAATATCCACACCATAGCTAAGCCCTATAATATCCACACCAAACCATAACTAAGCCCTATAATATCCACACCATAGCTAAGCCCTATAATATCCAAACCATAGCTAAGCCCTATAATATCCAAACCATAGCTAAGCCCTATAATATCCACACCAAACCATAGCTAAGCCCTCTAATATCCACACCAAACCATAGCTAAGCCCTAGAATATCTACACCATAGCTAAGCCCTATAATATCCACACCATAGCTAAGCCCGATAACATCCACACCAAACCATAGCTAAGCCCTATAATATCCACACCATAGCTCAGCCCTAAAATATCCACACCAAACCATAGCTAAGCCCTATAATATCTACACCATAGCTAAGCCCTCTAATATCCACACCAAATTATAGGGCTTAGCTATGGTGTAGATATTATAGGGCTTAGCTATGGTTTGGTGTGGATATTAGAGGGCTTAGCTATGGTGTAGATATTATAGGGCTTAGCTATGGTTTGGTGTGGATATTTTAGGGCTGAGCTATGGTGTGGATAATAATATCCACACCAAACCATAGCTAAGCCCTATAATATCCAAACCATAGCTAAGCCCTATAATATCCACACCATAGCTCAGCCCTAAAAAAATCCACACCAAACCATAGCTAAGCCCTATAATATCCACACCATAGCTAAGCCCTATAATATCCACACCATAGCTAAGCCCTATAATATCCAAACCATAGCTAAGCCCTATAATATCCAAACCATAGCTAAGCCCTATAATATCCACACCATAGCAAAGCCCGATAACATCCACACCAAACCATAGCTAAGCCCTATAATATCCAAACCATAGCTAAGCCCTATAATATCCACACCATAGCTCAGCCCTATAATATCCACACCAAACCATAGCTAAGCCCTATAATATCCAAACCATAGCTAAGCCCTATAATATCCACACCATAGCTCAGCCCTAAAAAAATCCACACCAAACCATAGCTAAGCCCTATAATATTCACACCAAACCATAGCTAAGCCCTATAATATCCATACCATAGCTAAGCCCTATAATATCCACACCAAACCATAGCTAAGCCCTATAATATCCAAACCATAGCTAAGCTCTATAATATCCACACCAAACCATAGCTAAGCCCTATAATATCCACACCATAGCTAAGCCCTATAATATCCACACCATAGCTAAGCCCGATAACATCCACACCAAACCATAGCTAAGCCCTATAATATCCAAACCATAGCTAAGCCCTATAATATCCACACCATAGCTCAGCCCTAAAATATCCACACCAAACCATAGCTAAGCCCTATAATATCTACACCATAGCTAAGCCCTCTAATATCCACACCAAACCATAGCTAAGCCCTATAATATCTACACCATAGCTAAGCCCTATAATATCCACACCATAGCTAAGCCCGATAACATCCACACCAAACCATAGCTAAGCCCTATAATATCTACACCATAGCAAAGCCCGATAACATCCACACCAAACCATAGCTAAGCCCTATAATATCCACACCATAGCTCAGCCCTAAAATATCCACACCATAGCTCAGCCCTAAAATATCCACACCAAACCATAGCTAAGCCCTATAATATCCACACCATAGCTAAGCCCGATAACATCCACACCAAACCATAGCTAAGCCCTATAATATCCAAACCATAGCTAAGCCCTATAATATCCACACCATAGCTCAGCCCTATAATATCCACACCAAACCATAGCTAAGCCCTATAATATCCAAACCATAGCTAAGCCCTATAATATCCAAACCATAGCTAAGCCCTATAATATCTACACCAAACCATAGCTAAGCCCTATAATATCCAAACCATAGCTAAGCTCTATAATACCCACACCAAACCATAGCTAAGCCCTATAATATCCACACCAAACCATAGCTAAGTCCTATAATATCCACACCAAACCATAGCTAAGCCCTATAATATCCACACCATAGCTAAGCCCTATAATATCCACACCATAGCTAAGCCCTATAATATCCACAATGGAGGGTCATTTGATTAATCCGCTGTCTTAACAATGGAGGGTCATTTGATTCATCCACTGTCTTAACGATGGAGGGTAATTTGATTTCCAGGTAAGCAATTTTTTATTTGTAGTTTTAACAATTCCTACAGTACAGAACTATTAAAGTGTAGACCTTCAGTAGAATGCCCCTTTAAAACCACACATCGGTTCAACAACTGCAGAGTTTGTACCCCTGTTTTTAAGATATTACTCACTGCTGTTAATCAGATCTCCTGTCTCCTCCTCTTCTTCCAATGTGACAGTAATCTCCCCCACTTCCTTCATTCCAAAAGTGTCTTCCTCTTCTTTCACTGTAACAGTCACCTCCTCTTTCACTCTGAACGCGTCTTCAGTCAATGTAACGTCTTTCTCTTCTTCTTTCACTGTAACAGCCTCAATCTCTGTTTCTTGTTTTACTGTGACATCCTCTTCTTCCTTCTCCTCTTTCACGACAATGTTCAGCCCCAGAGTATCTTTCTCCGTCCAGCAGATCCCCTCTTTGGAAGTGGGGGAGTCGTTTAGTGAGCTCATGGTCGGGATGTTAGCTAGTTAGCATTAGTGACTAGGCTAGCACTACTGCTACTTTACCCTGCCAGCTAGCTAGCTGACTAACAACAACGTAAATATTCAATTAAATGGTGTAACTAGCTAATAGATACGACAAGTGTGTTTAAAACACAGTGGCTAATATACAACGAAAGCATTTAAAGAGCTGAAATGTTTTCGGCTATGTTGGCTAGAAAGCAATCGAGGTGAATGACTCGCTTTTGTTGTTGAAGAAGCGCCCCGTCCATTAGATTATACGTCACATTGGCAGCATTGCCTGAAACAGGCACATCGCCACCTGCTGGGTGGGAGGGTAACACAGTCAAGGGAAAAGTTCATTTTATTTTGAAACAAAAGGGTAGATTTTTTATTTATTTTGTTATATAATATTGTGTGTTGATTAGTGAATATTTTTAATGAGTGAGCATTTTAAACACTCTACCATACTACTGTACATCTGCATTCAGAAAATCAATCAAACAAACAGATAATATCCCAATAAGGCAGCTAGGTCCAAACTGCTCCTACACGGTGTAACAGTACTGAGTAGGTCCAAACTGCTCCTACACGGTGTAACAGTACTGAGTAGGTCCAAACTGCTCCTACACGGTGTAACAGTACTGAGTAGGTCCAAACTGTTCCTACACGGTGTAACAGTACAGAGTAGGTCCAAACTGCTCCTACACGGTGTAACAGTCCTGAGTAGGTCCAAACTGCTCCTACACGGTGTAACAGTACTGAGTAGGTCCAAACTGCTCCTACACGGTGTAACAGTACTGAGTAGGTCCAAACTGCTCCTACACGGTGTAACAGTACTGAGTAGGTCCAAACTGCTCCTACACGGTGTAACAGTACTGAGTAGGTCCCACTGAGTAGGTCCAAACTGCTCCTACACGGTGTAACAGTACTGAGTAGGTCCAAACTGCTCCTACACGGTGTAACAGTACTGAGTAGGTCCAAACTGCTCCTACACGGTGTAACAGTACTGAGTAGGTCCAAACTGCTCCTACACGGTGTAACAGTACTGAGTAGGTCCAAACTGCTCCTACACAGTGTAACAGTACCAACCCAACAGATGTGTCTACTACAAAGAATACTAACCAATGTGGTGTGTGGAGGCCAACTTATTGTTAACATGTTTTCTGTTCTAAACTGGGAACAAACTAATTTAAATAAAACTCATTTAAATAATGAGTTTTATTTTTTATTTACAAACTCATTTAAATAAAAGGTCAAAGCTCAAAACCCTCCTGATGTTCTGACTGACATGTTGTGTTATCCACCTTCCAGCCCTCCACTCAGAAGAGTTAATTTCTGTAAGTACATAGACGTACAGTTGAAGTCGGAAGTTAACATACACCTTAGCCAAATACATTTAAACTCAGTTTTCACAATTCCTGACATTTAATCCTAGTAAAAATTCCTTGTCTTAGGTCAGTTAGGATGACCACTTTATTTTAAGAATGTGAAATGTCCATATAATAGTAGAGAGAATTATTTATTTCAGATTTTATACCTTTCATCACATTCCCAGGGCGTCAGATGTTTACATACACTCAATTAGTATTTGGTAGCATTGCCTTTAAATTGTTTAACTTGGGTCAAACGTTTAGGGTAGCCTTCCAAAAGCTTCCCACAATAAATTGGGTGAATTTTGGCCCATTCTTCCTGACAGAGCTGGTGTAACTGAGTCAGGTTTGTAGGCCTCCTTGCTCGCACACTCTTTTTCAGTTCTGCCCACAAATGTTCTATAGGATTGAGGTCAAGGCTTTGCGATGGCCAATCCAATACCTTGACTTTGTTGTCCTTAAGCCATTTTGCCACAACTTTGGAAGTATGCTTGCGGTCATTGTCCATTTGGATGACCCATTTGCGACCAAGCTTTAACTTCCTGACTGATGTCTTCAGATGTTGCTTCAATATATCCACATCATTTTCCTGCCTCATCATGTCATCTATTTTGTGTGCACCAGCCCCTCCTGCAGCAAAGCACCCCCATAACATGATGCTGCCACCCCTGTGCTTCACGGTTGGGATGGTGTTCTTCAGCTTGCAAGCACCCCCTTTTCCCTCCAAACATAACGATGGTCATTATGGCCAAACAGTTCTATTTTTGTTTCATCAGACCAGAGGACGTTTCTCCAAAAAGTACGATCTTTGTCTCCATGTGCAGTTGCAAACCGTAGTCTGGCTTTTTTATGGCGGTTTTGGAGCAGTAGCTTCTTCCTTGCTGAGCAGCCTTTCAGGTTATGTCGATATAGGATTTGTTTTACTGTGTATATAGATACTTTTGTACATGTTTCCTACAGCATCTTCACAAGGTCATTTGCTGTTGTTCTGGGATTGATTTGCACTTTTCGCACCAAAGTACGTTCATCTCTAGGAGACAGAACGCGTCTCCTTCTGGAGAAGTATGACGGCTGTGTGGTCCCATGGTGTTTATACTTGCGTACTATTGTTTGTACAGATGAACGTGGTACCTTCAGGTGTTTGGAAATTGCTCCCAATGATGAACCAGACTTGTGGAGGTCTACAACGATTTTTCTGATGTCTTGGCTGATTTCTTTTGATTTTCCCATTATGTCAAGCAAAGAGACACTGAGTTTGAAGGTAGGCCTTGAAATACATCCCCAGGTACACCTCCAATTGACTCAAAATATGTAAATTAGTCTATCAGAAGCTTCTAAAGCCATGACATCATTTTCTGGAATTTATCAAGCTGTTTAAAGGCACAGTCAACTTAGTGTATGTAAACTTCTGACCCACTGGAATTGTGATACAGTGAATTATAAGTGAAATAATCTGTCTGTAAACAATTGTTGGAAAAATTAGTTGTGTCATGCACAAAGTAGATATCCTAACCGACTTGCCAAAACTATAGTTTCTTAACAAGAAATTTGTGGAGTGGTTGAAAAATTTGTTTTAATGACTCCAACCTAAGTGTATGTAAACTTCCCGACATCAACTGTACATGTATATAGTGAATGTCCACTAGTGGCTAACACAAAAATATTCATTATACTTTTATTCAGATAAAAATGTTGCATTAATCAAATGTGTTTTTCAATCAGCACCTGTGTTTTCTCTAACATGGTGGAATAATACTGATGGGAACATTCAAGAGGTCGTGAATGTTTTTCATGTTAACAACATTATCAGAACATCATCACATTTTCATACATCTTTAGCTTGAAGACTAGAACACAAATTAACTAAATGAAACCAAACTACATTTCCTGAGGATTCAAGGTTAGAATCAAGAAATACACACAATATTCATCCAATTAACAATGTACATTTTAAAATATCCAAATCATGTCATTAACATCTAAGGGTTCTAACATGTATCCAATCTATCAACGTGTAGAATCAAAACAAAAATACATTTTAAAATTATAATCTGATTTTAGACATAATCAGAGGAAAAAAATAAAAAACAGGCCTATTCTTGATTATATATATATTTCATATTGTGGCAAACCTCTTCAAGGTTATGAGCGTTTGTCACAAATTAAGTGGGAAACTGTCACCAAATTACCCCAGAATGAGAGTTATTTCGAACAGGACAGTACCTGTGTGTTTGTTTCTCCGTCCTGGTCCACCCAGGTCGTAGGCAAGGTCAAGGATAGCAGGGTTCGGTACACGAATCGGGTTCTCGGTAGGTCCAGGTCCAAACGCCAACAGGTAAGTCCAAAACAGTCCAGCTCATACATGGTAAATCCAGCCAATATCTATTGTCTCTTTCTCTACGGTTCATAGATCCTTCCAGCCCTCTCTTCCTCTTCCTGCTTTTTCTTGACCCTTTATCTGTGTGTCGGCTCCACCTTCTGAGGGTTCCCCTTGCTTCTGGGAGTTTTGGCAGTCGGCCATTTTGTGATCTGTAGTTCTGATCGGGGTGGCCATTTTAGTGATCGGGCAGAGCCCGTTTATTAGTTCTGCTGTCATATATCTGCCATTTATCACTCGACCCCCTTCTTTGCCACAATATAAACAATATTATTTAATGTGGCATAAAACAACAATCAAACATAAGTCAGAACAGAGCCTGGGAATGGGAACATGGGTAAGGCTTCACTCAAGAGTGCATTGCCTTCTTATGTTTGTTCAGGCTCCCTAAATGAGAAAAATCCTTTCCACACAGGGAGCAATGATAAGGTTTCTCCCCAGTATGTGTCCTCTCATGTGATTTTAGGTCCTGTGATCGTGAAAATGTCTTTCCACAATGGGCACAGGGGTAAGGCTTTTCTCCTGTGTGTATCCTCTCATGTGATTTTAGGTCCTGTGATCTTGAAAAGGTCTTTCCACAATGGGCACAATGGTACGGCTTTTCTCCTGTGTGTATTCTATTATGTTTGTTCAGGCTCCCTAACAGCGAAAAACTCCTTTTACACTGGGAGCAGTGGTAAGGTTTCTCCCCGGTGTGTGTCCTCTCATGTGATTTTAGTTCCTGTGGTCGTGAAAATCTCTTTTCACAATGGGCACAGGGGTAAGGCGTTTCTCCTGTGTGTATTCTCTTATGATTGTTCAGGCTCGCTAACTGCGCAAAACTTTTTTCACACTGGGAGCAGTGGTATGGCTTCTCCCCTGTGTGTGTCCTCTCATGTGATTTTAGTTGCTGTGATCGTGTAAATCTCTTTCCACAATGGGAACATTGGAAAGGCTTTTCTCCTGTGTGTTTCCTTTCATGCTCTTTTAGGTTACCTAACAACCCAAAACTCTTTCCACAATGGGAACAGTGGTAAGGTTTTTCTCCTGTGTGTATTCTATTATGTTTGTTCAGGCTCCATAACTGGGTAAAACACTTTCCACACTGGGAGCAGAGATACGTTTTCTCCCTTGCGTGTGTCCTCTGATGTATTTTTAGGTTCTGTGATCGGGAAAATCTCTTTCCACACTGGGAACATTGGAAAGGCTTTTCTTCGGTGTGTTTCCTTTCATGCTCTTTTTGGTTAGCTAACTGGGAAAAACTTTTTCCACACAAGGAGCAATGGTAGGGTTTCTCCCCTGTGTGTGTCCTCTCATGCTCCTTCAGCTTATCCAACAACCTAAAATTCTTTCCACAATGGGAACAGTGGTAAGGCTTTTCTCCTGTGTGTATTCTACTATGTTTTTTTAGGTTCTGTGACCGTGAAAATCTCTTTCCACACTGGGAGCAGTGGAAAGGCTTTCGTCCTGTGTGTTTTCTCTCATGCTCTTTTAGGTTCAATGACAACTTGAAACTCTTATTACACTTGGAGCAGTCGAGTCGTCTCACTGGTTTGGGAGTCTCTGGGTCTGGTTCCTCTGAAGGACTCTTACTGCTGTCAGAGTGAGAGTCTGGTCTCTCTCCTGCCAAAGACAGAGTATTTGGTTAAACAGAGAGACCTGAATGAAACCTCCACATGATAAAACTGTCTTCCTATGAGGTTTAATCTGGACTAGATCCCTCATTATAAAACTGTACATTTGGATCCTGGATGCCAATTGTTTAATAGCCGTTAGTTAGTCACAGTACTACCCGGGTAATGGCTGTTAGCAATTCCATTTGAATCATTCCTACACATCCACTGTCACATAAACTACACATAAACTAATCTCCACTGTCCCACAGCCCAGCCAGGCAATTCATAAACTAATCTCCACTGGAAAAAAGAAACTCAACATTATTACCCATGCTTCTAGTCCAGCAACAACAGAAGGAACTTGTTCGAAACCTTGTTATTTTCCCTCTGCATTTTGTATGTACAGAAAACATGTATAGAACTTAATCTGGTGATTTATTATTCAATAGAAATGTATGGAAAATATGTATTTATTCATATGTAATCTCCCTTTACCTGCTATAATGACAGCTAGTGGCTAATTGATGGCTAATTGATGGGTTGTTACTAGAATGGTACATAAGGGGTTAAGTTAAGATGGGACTAGAACGGTACATAAGGGGTTAAGATGGGGCTAGAGCGGTACATAAGGGGTTAAGATGGGGTTAGAACGGTACATAAGGGGTTAAGATGGGGTTAGAACGGTACATAAGGGGTTAAGATGGGGTTAGAATGGTACATAAGGGGTTAAGATGGGGCTAGAACGGTACATAAGGGGTTAAGATGGGGTTAGATCGGTACATAAGGGGTTAAGATGGGGTTAGAACGGTACATAAGGGGTTATTAAGATGGGGCTAGAATGGTACATAAGGGGTTATTAAGATGGGGCTAGAATGGTACATAAGGGGTTAAGATGGGGCTAGAGCGGTACATAAGGGGTTAAGATGGGGTTAGAATGGTACATAAGGGGTTAAGATGGGGCTAGAATGGTACATAAGGGGTTAAGATGGGGCTAGAACGGTACATAAGGGGTTAAGATGGGGTTAGAATGGTACATAAGGGGTTAAGATGGGGCTAGAACGGTACATAAGGGGTTAAGATGGGGTTAGAATGGTACATAAGGGGTTAAGATGGGGCTAGAACGGTACATAAGGGGTTAAGATGGGGTTAGAACGGTACATAAGGGGTTAAGATGGGGTTAGAACGGTACATAAGGGGTTAAGATGGGGCTAGAACGGTACATAAGGGGTTAAGATGGGGTTAGAATGGTACATAAGGGGTTAAGATGGGGTTGGAACGGTACATAAGGAGTTAAGATGGGGTTAGAATGGTACATAAGGGGTTAAGATGGGGTTAGAATGGTACATAAGGGGTTAAGATGGGGTTAGAACGGTACATAAGGGGTTAAGATGGGGTTAGAACGGTACATAAGGGGTTAAGATGGGGTTAGAATGGTACATAAGGGGTTAAGATGGGGTTAGAACGGTACATAAGGGGTTAAGATGGGGTTAGAACGGTACATAAGGGGTTAAGATGGGGTTAGAACGGTACATAAGGGGTTAAGATGAGGTTAGAATGGTACATAAGGGGTTAAGATGGGGTTAGAATGGTACATAAGGGGTTAAGATGGGGTTAGAATGGTACATAAGGGGTTAAGATGGGGTTAGAATGGTACATAAGGGGTTAAGATGGGGTTAGAACGGTACATAAGGGGTTAAGATGGGGTTAGAACGGTACATAAGGGGTTAAGATGGGGTTAGAACGGTACATAAGGGGTTAAGATGGGGCTAGAATGGTACATACGTGGTTAAGATGGGGCTAGGATGGTACATAAGGGGTTAAGATGGGGCTAGGATGGTACATAAGGGGTTAAGATGGGGTTAGAACGGTACATAAGGGTTAGGGGGTTAAGTTAATTATCAGGACATGTAAACACCTTATGCTGTTAGTTTCCACTTAAGACATGACTCTGCCGTTGCGCTGTAGAATTTGAATAGACTGAACAAAAATATAAATGCAACATGCAACATTTTCAAAGAGTTGACTGAGTCACAGTTCATAGAAGGAAATCAGTCAATTGAAATAAATTCATTAGGCCCTAATCTATGGATTTCACATGACTGGGAATACAGGTATGCATCTGTTGTTCACAGATACCAACAAAAAAAAAGGGTAGGGGTGTGGATCAGAAAACTAGTCAGTATCTGGTGTGACCACCATTTGCCTCATGCAGCGTGACACATCTCCTTCACATGGAGTTGATCAGGCTGTTGATTGTGGCCTGTGGAATGTTGTCCCACTCCTCATCAATGGCTTTGCAAGAGTTGCTGGAAATTGGTGGGAACTGGAAGACGCTGTCGTACACGTCGATCCAGAGCATCCCAAACATGCTCAATGGGCGTAATGTCTGGTGAGTATGCAGGCCATGGAAGAACTGGGACATGTTCAGCTTCCAGTAATTGTGTACAGATCCTTGAGACATGGGACCGTGCATTATCATGCTGAAACATGAGGTGATGGCGGCGGATGAATGGCACGACAATGGGCCTCAGGATCTCGTCACGGTATCTCTGTCCATTCAAATTGCCATTGATAAAATGCAATTCGTTGACATCAGCAAACCGCTCGTCCACACGACGCCATACCTGGGGTCTACCGTCTACCTGGTACAGTTGAAACTGGAATTTATCAGTGAAGAGCACACTTCTCCAGCGTGCCAGTCGCCAATGAAGGTGAGCATTTTTCCACTGGAGTCGGTTACGACGCCGAACTGCAGTCAGGTCAAGACCCTGGTGAGGATGATGAGCATGCAGATGAGCTTCCCTGAGACGGTTTCTGACAGTTTGTGCAGAAATCCTTTGGTTGTGCACAGTTTCACACAGTTCATCAGCTGTTTGGTGGCTGGTCTCAGACGATCGCTGGATGTGGAGGTCCTGGCGTGGTTACGGTTGTCTGCGGAATTTGCATACTGCCAAATTCTCTAAAACGACGTTGGAGGCGGCTTATGGCAGAGAAATGAACATTCAATTTTCTGGCAAATACCCTGGTGGACATTCCTGTAGTCAGCATGCCAATTGCACGCTCCCTCAAAACTTGAGACATCTGTGGCATTGTGTTGTGTGACAAAACTGCACATTTTAGAGTGGCCCTGTATTGTCCCCAGCACAAGGTGCACCTGTGTAATGATCATGCTGTTTAACCAGCTTCTTGATATGCCACACCTGTCAGGTGGATGGATTATCTTGGCACAGGATAAATTCTCACTAACAGGGATGTAAACACATTTGTGCACAACATTATAGACAATTAATATTTTAGTGCATATGGATAATTTCTGGGATCTTATATTATTATATTATATTATTATTATATTATTTCAGCTCATGAAACATGGGACCAACACTTTACATGTTGCGTTTATATTTTTGTTCAGAGTATTAAGATTCACAAATCTGTAATGAAATACAGTAGAGTTCAGTACAGTACAGAAAAGTGGAGTATAGTTCAGTACTGTAGAGTATAGCCCAGTAGAGTAGAGTATAGCCCAGTACAGTAGAGTATAGCTCAGTACAGTATAGCAGAGTATAGCCCAGTACAGTAGAGTATAGCCCAGTACAGTAGAGTATAGCCCAGTACAGTAGAGTATAGCCCAGTACAGTAGAGTATAGCTCAGTACAGTATAGCAGAGTATAGATCAGTACAGTAGAGTATAGCCCAGTACAGTAGAGTATAGCTCAGTACAGTATAGCAGAGTATAGCCCAGTACAGTAGAGTATAGCCCAGTACAGTAGAGTATAGCCCAGTACAGTAGAGTATAGCCCAGTACAGTAGAGTATAGCTCAGTACAGTATAGCAGAGTATAGCTCAGTACAGTAGAGTATAGCTCAGTACAGTAGAGTATAGCCCAGTACAGTATAGCAGAGTATAGCCCAGTACAGTAGAGCCCAGTACAGTAGAGTATAGCTCAGTACAGTATAGCAGAGTATAGCTCAGTACAGTAGAGTATAGCTCAGTACTGTAGAGTATAGCTCAGTACAGTATAGCAGAGTATAGCTCAGTACAGTAGAGTATAGCTCAGTACTGTAGAGTATAGCTCAGTACTGTAGAGTATAGCTCAGTACAGTATAGCAGAGTATAGCTCAGTACAGTATAGCAGAGTATAGCTCAGTACAGTAGAGTATAGCCCAGTACAGTAGAGTATAGCTCAGTACAGTATAGCAGAGTATAGCCCAGTACAGTAGAGTATAGCCCAGTACAGTAGAGTATAGCCCAGTACAGTAGAGTATAGCCCAGTACAGTAGAGTATAGCTCAGTACAGTATAGCAGAGTATAGCTCAGTACAGTAGAGTATAGCTCAGTACAGTAGAGTATAGCCCAGTACAGTATAGCAGAGTATAGCCCAGTACAGTAGAGTATAGCCCAGTACAGTAGAGTATAGCTCAGTACAGTATAGCAGAGTATAGCTCAGTACAGTAGAGTATAGCTCAGTACTGTAGAGTATAGCTCAGTACAGTATAGCAGAGTATAGCTCAGTACAGTAGAGTATAGCTCAGTACTGTAGAGTATAGCTCAGTACTGTAGAGTATAGCTCAGTACAGTAGAGTATAGCTCAGTACAGTATAGCCCAGTACAGTAGAGTATAGCCCAGTACAGTAGAGTATAGCCCAGTACTGTAGAGTATAGCTCAGTAAAGTATAGCAGAGTATAGCCCAGTACAGTAGAGTATAGCCCAGTACTGTAGAGTATAGCTCAGTACAGTATAGCAGAGTATAGCCCAGTACAGTAGAGTATAGCCCAGTACAGTAGAGTATAGCTCAGTACAGTATAGCAGAGTATAGCCCAGTACAGTAGAGTATAGCTCAGTACAGCACAGAAGACTATAGCCCAGTACAGTATAGCAGCGTATAGTACAGTACAGTATAGTAGAGCTCAGTACAGTATAGTATAGCCCAGTACAGTAGAGTATAGTAGAGTATAGCTCAGTACAGTAGAGTATAGTAGAGTATAGCTCAGTACAATATAGTAGAATATAGCCCAGTACAGTAGAGTATAGCTCAGTACAGTACAGAGGAGTATAGCTCAGTACAGTACAGAGGAGTATAGCTCAGTACAGTAGAGTAGTGAGCTGCCAGTCACTATGGACAGACCAGTGATTGAGCTGCCAGTCACTATGGACAGACCAGTGAGCTGCCAGTCACTATGGACAGACCAGTGAGCTGCCAGTCACTATGGACAGACCAGTGAGCTGCCAGTCACTATGGACAGACCAGTGAGCTGCCAGTCACTATGGACAGACCAGTGAGCTGCCAGTCACTATGGACAGACCAGTGATTGAGCTGCCAGTCACTATGGACAGACCAGTGAGCTGCCAGTCACTATGGACAGACCAGTGAGCTGCCAGTCACTATGGACAGACCAGTGAGCTGCCAGCCACTATGGACAGACCAATGAGTGAGCTGCCGGTCACTATGGACAGACCAATGAGTGAGCTGCCGGTCACTATGGATAGACCAATGAGTGAGCTGCCAGATACTATGGACAGACCAGTGAGCTGCCAGTCACTATGGACAGACCAATGAGTGAGCTGCCAGTCACTATGGACAGACCAATGAGTGAGCTGCCAGTCACTATGGACAGACCAATGAGTGAGCTGCCAGTCACTATGGACAGACCAATGAGTGAGCTGCCAGTCACTATGGACAGACCAATGAGTGAGCTGCCAGTCACAATAATGACAGACCAATGAGTGAGCTGCCGGCCACTATGGACAGACCAGTGAGTGAGCTGCCGGCCACTATGGACAGACCAGTGAGCTGCCAGTCACAATAATGACAGACCAGTGAGTGAGCTGCCAGTCACTATGGACAGACCAGTGAGCGAGCTGCCAGTCACTATGGACAGACCAGTGAGCTGCCAGTCACTATGGACAGACCAGTGAGCTGCCAGTCACTATGGACAGACCAGTGAGCTGCCAGTCACAATAATGACAGACCAGTGAGTGAGCTGCCAGCCACTATGGACAGACCAGTGAGCTGCCGGTCACTACGGACAGACCAGTGATTGAACTGCCAGTCACTGTGGACAGACCAATGAGTGAGCTGCCAGTCACTATGGACAGACCATGAGTGAGCTGCCAGTCACTATGGACAGACCAATGAGTGAGCTGCCAGTCGCTATGGACAGACCAATGAGTGAGCTGCCAGTCACTATGGACAGACCAATGAGTGAGCTGCCAGTCACTATGGACAGACCAATGAGTGAGCTGCCAGTCACTATGGACAGACCAATGAGCTGCCAGTCACTATGGACAGATCAGTGAGCTGCCAGTCACTATGGACAGACCAGTGAGCTGCCAGTCACTATGGACAGACCAGTGACTGAGCTGCCAGTCACTATGGAGAGACCAGTGAGCTGCCAGTCACTATGGACAGACCAGTGTAGGAAGCGAGATGTGACTGAAATGTTGCAGGTGGGGAGAGAGCGAGAGAGGATGGAGGAAACTTGGCTTGAAGAGCTGGGCATCTTGTTATGACATATGCATTATCTGAATTAGGCCCACAGAATTATACCTAGGAGGAGCAGCTTTGAATGTCTGGTGGCTTAACGTTGGGCCCAAGCTAGCTAGCTAACCAGCTTGTGTGTGCAGAGCAGCAACAGAATTAAAAACGCATCTTACCTTTTTGTAGTTAATAAATCCAATGTGAAACGTTTAACTGTAGTATCCTTATCTATCATTGAAAAAGTGAATCCATTCTTGTCTAAATAAACATCTCTCTCCCTGATTTACGAATCACGCGTGTAACGTTGTCAGTAGGCTACAGGGTGGTTCCCAAACTGTGGGGCACGACCCCCCCCTAGGGACACGAGGGGTCAGTTGGGGAGTAAAAGTGGTCCTTGTCAAAAAGAGTTGTATGGTTTGTTAAACTTTGAAATCCATGGTTTCTGTCAGGCGAACATTTGAAGTGAGTCTCAGCACAATTCCGTTCCGGTGAAAGTGCCCTCATCTAATCCAGCTATATTAGGGTTTGATTTTTCATTCATCCAAAAAACAATATATGTTTCCACTTTGGAAACAGCAGGGCAGTATTTTGTGTAGATTGTTGACAAAAAAACAAACAATTAAATCTAATAATACATATTTATCTTCCAGAGTTGATAGTCTATAGTGTTCCATAGTGTTCCATAGTGTTCCAGAGTATTCCATCGTGTTCCAGAGCATTCCATAGTGTTCCATAGCGTTCCATAGCGTTCCATAGTGTGATCTAAAAGTCTGATGGCAGCGGTGCCCATATTGCCCTATAACGGCCATTTTAGGTCATATCCACTGGTGCCCATATTGCACTATAACGACCATATCGGTCGCCATTTTAGGTCATATCCAGCGGTGCCCATATTGCCTATAACGGCCATATAGGTCTTCAGATTAGCTCAATTGCCTGAGTATCACAGAAACTCAAAACTTTGAATGAATAACATGGAATGGATGAAATTTATCAAAATAACTTTTCAAAACAAGAAAAACATACAAAACATACTTGTAAACATAAAATTTGACCCCCAAAAATGTATAAACATTTTTAAATATATGCTTATTTTGGGGAATTTTAAAAATTGACTTGTGTTACAAGGGGAGGCAGGTAGCCTAGTGGTTCGAGCATTGGACTAGTAACCGAAAGGTTGCAAGAGCGAATCCCCGAGCCGACAAGGTAAAAATCTGTCGTTCTGTCAGTAAAACACTGTTCCAAGGCCGTCATTGTAAATAAGAATTTATTCTTAACTGACTTGTGTCTAGTTAAATAAAGGTTAAATAAAAAAGAAATTACAAAAGGTTAACAATAGAAACAGTGTAACTGTTTGACATAAATTGTAATTTTTCCATAATTTCCAACATTGGGAATGTTGGTGTTTTTAGACTGAACTAACATATGGAATTGTTTTAAGATGGTTATGCCATGGATCATTTAGCTATTTGATATTAGATTAAGATTTGTAGGATCCCTTTAAGTCTCCCCCCCCAAAAAAATACTTTAACATTTGATAAAATATTTGATTAGTCCTTTACTACTATAGCCCATAGAAACGCATTGAATAACAGTCAGTCAACATGTTTATTCATAAGGAATAAGGTGTTGATGTGTCTGTCCTCTGTCTAGGAGACATAAGGTGTTGGTGTGTCTGTCCTCTGTCTAGGAGATATAAGGTGTTGATGTGTCTGTCCTCTGTCTAGGAGATATAAGGTGTTGATGTGTCTGTCCTCTGTCTAGGAGATATAAGGTGTTGATGTGTCTGTCCTCTGTCTAGGAGATATAAGGTGTTGGTGTGTCTGTCCTCTGTCTAGGAGACATAAGGTGTTGATGTGTCTGTCCTCTGTCTAGGAGATATAAGGTGTTGGTGTGTCTGTCCTCTGTCTAGGAGATATAAGGTGTTGGTGTGTCTGTCCTCTGTCTAGGAGATATAAGGTGTTGGTGTGTCTGTCCTCTGTCTAGGAGATATAAGGTGTTGGTGTGTCTGTCCTCTGTCTAGGAGATATAAGGTGTTGGTGTGTCTGTCCTCTGTCTAGGAGATATAAGGTGTTGGTGTGTCTGTCCTCTGTCTAGGAGATATAAGGTGTTGGTGTGTCTGTCCTCTGTCTAGGAGATATAAGGTGTTGATGTGTCTGTCCTCTGTCTAGGAGATATAAGGTGTTGATGTGTCTGTCCTCTGTCTAGGAGATATAAGGTGTTGATGTGTCTGTCCTCTGTCTAGGAGATATAAGGTGTTGATGTGTCTGTCCTCTGTCTAGGAGATATAAGGTGTTGGTGTGTCTGTCCTCTGTCTAGGAGATATAAGGTGTTGATGTGTCTGTCCTCTGTCTAGGAGATATAAGGTGTTGATGTGTCTGTCCTCTGTCTAGGAGATATAAGGTGTTGATGTGTCTGTCCTCTGTCTAGGAGATATAAGGTGTTGATGTGTCTGTCCTCTGTCTAGGAGATATAAGGTGTTGGTGTGTCTGTCCTCTGTCTAGGAGATATAAGGTGTTGATGTGTCTGTCCTCTGTCTAGGAGATATAAGGTGTTGATGTGTCTGTCCTCTGTCTAGGAGATATAAGGTGTTGATGTGTCTGTCCTCTGTCTAGGAGATATAAGGTGTTGATGTGTCTGTCCTCTGTCTAGGAGATATAAGGTGTTGATGTGTCTGTCCTCTGTCTAGGAGATATAAGGTGTTGATGTGTCTGTCCTCTGTCTAGGAGATATAAGGTGTTGATGTGTCTGTCCTCTGTCTAGGAGATATAAGGTGTTGGTGTGTCTGTCCTCTGTCTAGGAGATATAAGGTGTTGATGTGTCTGTCCTCTGTCTAGGAGATATAAGGTGTTGATGTGTCTGTCCTCTGTCTAGGAGATATAAGGTGTTGATGTGTCTGTCCTCTGTCTAGGAGATATAAGGTGTTGATGTGTCTGTCCTCTGTCTAGGAGATATAAGGTGTTGATGTGTCTGTCCTCTGTCTAGGAGATATAAGGTGTTGATGTGTCTGTCCTCTGTCTAGGAGATATAAGGTGTTGATGTGTCTGTCCTCTGTCTAGGAGATATAAGGTGTTGATGTGTCTGTCCTCTGTCTAGGAGATATAAGGTGTTGATGTGTCTGTCCTCTGTCTAGGAGACATAAGGTGTTGGTGTGTCTGTCCTCTGTCTAGGAGATATAAGGTGTTGGTGTGTCTGTCCTCTGTCTAGGAGACATAAGGTGTTGATGTGTCTGTCCTCTGTCTAGGAGATATAAGGTGTTGATGTGTCTGTCCTCTGTCTAGGAGATATAAGGTGTTGATGTGTCTGTCCTCTGTCTAGGAGACATAAGGTGTTGATGTGTCTGTCCTCTGTCTAGGAGACATAAGGTGTTGATGTGTCTGTCCTCTGTCTAGGAGATATAAGGTGTTGATGTGTCTGTCCTCTGTCTAGGAGATATAAGGTGTTGATGTGTCTGTCCTCTGTCTAGGAGATATAAGGTGTTGGTGTGTCTGTCCTCTGTCTAGGAGATATAAGGTGTTGATGTGTCTGTCCTATATCTAGGAGACATAAGAAAGATCAGGAAATGTTTTTCTTCAAACTGAATTGTTGGTTAAGGGCTTGAAAGTAATCATTTCACTGTAAGGTCTACCTACACCTGCTGTATTCGGCGCATGTGACAAATAACATTTGATTTGTAGCTCGGCCATCTTCCACCGCAGTTGCGGAAGGCCAACCTAGGCAGATGCGGTGGATTGAGACTCAGCCCATGCTGCGTCTCAATATCTCTAGTTTAAACTGACGGATTCTGATGGGGATTATTTATTATTTTATTTTTTATTATATTACTTAGATTGATGCACAGATGTGTCAAAGTACTACTAAGGATTTTAAATAACATGTGGTCATTTTTGTTTTTATACATTTAATTTTATACATTTCATCTAGATCAAAATTATCCTTCCTTGTCTTGATTCTGTCTTCTTCATCGTGAGTTGATTTTTGCTTTTATGTGACGTCACTACAGAAAGAGATATTCAGATGTTTACAAATGTTACAAAGGTTGTACAGTCGTCTCAAATAAAACTGTGAAGGACCGCGGCGTTACTCTGGATCCTAATCTCTCTTTTGACGAACATATCAAGACTGTTTCAAGGACAGCTTTTTTCCATCTACGTAACATTTCAAAAATCAGAAACTTTCTGTCCAAAAATGATGCAGAAAGATGTATCCATGCTTTTGTCACTTCTAGGTTAGACTACTGCAATGGTCTACTTTCCGGCTACCCGGATAAAGCACAAAATAAACCTCAGTTAGTGCTAAACACGGCTGCTAGAATCTTGACTAGAACTAGAAAATTTGATCATATTACTTCAGTGCTAGCCTCTCTACACTGGCTTCCTGTTAAGGCAAGGGCTGATTTGAAGGTTTTACTGCTAACCTACAAATAATTACATGTGCTTGCTCCTACCTATCTTTCCGATTTGGTCCTGCCGTACATACCTACATGTACGCTACAGTCACAAGACGCAGGCCTCCAAATTGTCCCTAGAATTTCTACACAAACAGCTGGAGGCAGGGCTTATCTCCTATAGAGCTCCATTTTTATGGAATGGTCTGCCTATCCATGTGAGAGACGCAGACTCGGTCTCAACTTTTAAGTCTTCATTGAAGACTCATCTCTTCAGTAGGTCCTATGATTGAGTGTAGTCTGGCCCAGGGGTGTGAAGGTGAACGGAACGGCACTGGAGCAAAGAATCGCCCTTGCTGTCTCTGCCTGGCCGGTTCCCCCCTCTCCACTGGGATTCTCTGCCTCTAATCCTATTACAGGGGCTGAGTCACTGGCGCTCTTCTAAGTTGGTGGTTGAAGATATCCCTCTAGTGGTGTGGGGGCTGTGATTTGGCAAAGTGGGTGGGGTTATATCCTGCCTGTTTAGCCCTGTCCGGGGGTATCGTCGGACGGGGCCACAGTGTCCCCCGACCCCTCCTGTCTCAGCCTCCAGTATTTATGCTGCAGTAGTTTGTGTTGGGGGGCTAGGGTCAGTCTGTCATATCTGGAGAATTTTTCCTGTCTTATCCGGTGTCCTGTGTGAATTTAAGTATGCACTCTCTAATTCTCTCGCTCTTTCTTTCGGAGGACCTGAGCCCTAGGACCATGCCTCAGGACTACATGGCCTGATGACTCCTTGCTGTCCCCAGTCCACCTCGCAGTGCTGCTGCTCCAGTTTCAACTGTTCTGCCTGCGGCTATGGAACCCTGACCTGTTCACTGGACGTGCTGCCTGTCCCAGACCTGCTGTTTTCAACTCTCTAGAGACAGCAGGAGCTGTAGAGATACTCTGAATGATCGGCTATGAAAAGCAAACTGACATTTACTCCTGAGGTGCTGACCTGTTGCACCCTCGACAACCACTGATTATTGTGTTCTGTTATAATGTCCACCCGGCACAGCCAGAAGAGGACTGGCCACCCCTCATAGCCTGGTACCTCTATGTTTCTGCCTAGGTTCCTCAGAGCCTGGTTCCTTACTAGGTTTCTTCCTAGGTTCTGGCCATTCCAGGGAGTTTTTCCTAGCCACCGTGCTTCTACACCTGCATTGCTTGCTGTTTGGGGTTTTAGGCTGGGTTTCTGTACAGCAATTTGTGACATCAGCTGATGTAAGAAGGGCTTATAAATAAATTTGATTGAATTTGATTGATTAACAGTTTATTGGCCGCCCTGCCTATTTGTAGCTTTCACAATTCCTAAAGCACAGAACTATTAAAGTGTAGACCTTCAGTAGAATGCCCCTTTAAAACCACACATCGGTTCAACAACTGCAGAGTTTGTACCCGTTTTTAAGATATTACTCACTGCTGTTAATCAGATCTCCTGTCTCCTCCTCTTCTTCCTCCAATGTGACAGTAATCTCCCCCACTTCCTTCATTCCAAAAACGTCTTCCTCTTCTTTCACTGTGACAGTCACCTCCTCTTTCACTGTAACATCCTCCTCCTCTTTCACTCTGAACGCGTCTTCATCTTCTGTCAATGTAACGTCTTTCTCTTCTTCTTTCACTGTAACAGCCTCAATCTCTGTTTCTTGTTTTACTGTGACATCCTCTTCTTCCTTCTCCTCTTTCACGACAATGTTCAGCCCCAGAGCTTCTTTCTCCGTCCAGTAGACCTCCTCTTTGGAAGTGGGGGAGTCGTTTAGTGAGCTCATGGTCGGGATGTTAGCTAGTTAGCTAGTTAGCATTAGTGACTAGGCTAACACTACTGCTAATTTACCCAGCCAGCTAGCTAGCTAGCTGACTAACAACAACGTAAATATTCAATTAAATGGTGTAACTAGCTAATAGATACGACAAGTGTGTTTAAAACACAGTGGGTAATATACAACGTAAGCATTTAAAGAGCTGAAATGTTTTCGGCTATGTTGGCTAGAAAGCAATGGAGGTGAATGACTCGCTTTTGTTGTTGAAGAAGAGTCCCGTCCATTAGATTATACGTCACACCGGCAGCATTGCCTGAAACAGGCACATCGCCATTTGCTGGCTGGGGAGGGTAACACAGTCAAGGGAAATCTTTATTTTATTTTGAGACACTTAATTAGATTTTTCATTTATTTAATGATATAATATAATTATATTGAGACGTATAAAGAAAAGCATGTGTCGATTTAGCGAATATCTTTAATGGGTGAGAATTTAAAACAATTTACTCCTGCACATTTAGAAAATCAAACAAACAGTTCATATCCCAATAAGGCAGCTAGGTCCAAACTGCTCCTACACGGTGTAACAGTACTGAGTAGGTCCAAACTGCTCCTACACGGTGTAACAGTACTGAATAGGTCCAAACTGCTCCTACACGGTGTAACAGTACTGAGTAGGTCCAAACTGCTCCTACACGGTGTAACAGTACTGAATAGGTCCAAACTGCTCCTACACGGTGTAACAGTACTGAGTAGGTCCAAACTGCTCCTACACGGTGTAACAGTACTGAGTAGGTCCAAACTGCTCCTACATGGTGTAACAGTACTGAGCTGTGTTCAGTACGGAAAAGTAGTAGAACGTTAAATTAAACGTTAACGGTGCTGTACTGAGCTGTGTTCAGTACGGAAAAGTAGTAGAACGTTAAATTAAACGTTAACGGTTGCGGTACTGAGCTGTGTTCAGTACGGAAAAGTAGTAGAACGTTAAATTAAACGTTAACGGTGCTGTACTGAGCTGTGTTCAGTACGGAAAAGTAGTAGAACGTTAAATTAAACGTTAACGGTGCTGTACTGAGCGACTAGTTGAAAAACAGGGAGGAGTTGTGGGTTCAAAATGGACGACTGCCTTTAAACTGCATGACTCATTACCCAGAGAAAACGAACCAATGAGGTGGGTGGACTGGGGTGGGTCTTTCCACATCCTACCAACCCAACAGATGTTTCTACTACAGTGAATATTAACCAATGTGGTGAGTCGTTCCACATTCTACCCAACATACAGTACCAGTCAAAAGTTTGGATACACCTACTCATTCCAGGGTTTTCCTTTATTTCTTTAATTGTGAAGACATCAAAACTATGAAATAACACATATGGAATCATGTAGTAACCAAAAAAGTGTTAAACCAAAATATATTTTATATTTGAGATTCTTGCCTTGATGACAGCTTTGCACACTCTTGGCTTGTGGATGATTCCCCAGTAGCTTGTGGAGGATTCCCCAGTAGCTCGTGGAGGATTCCCCAGTAGCTTGTGGAGGATTCCCCAATAGCTCGTGGAGGATTCCCCAGTAGCTTGTGGAGGATTCCCCAGTAGCTTGTGGAGGATTCCCCAGTAGCTTGTGGAGGATTCCCCAGTAGCTCGTGGAGGATTCCCCAGTAGCTTGTGGAGGATTCCCCAGTAGCTTCTCTCTCTCCTCTCCCCTCTCTTTTCTTCTCTCACTCTGTCTCTCTCTATTGTCGAGAACCTTTCTGTAATTAAATATGATTTTTGTTTGTCTATCTTTTGTGTCTTTGTCTACATGTTTATTTATGTTTACAACAAGCAATGGGAAGATATCAGAACAGAAACATTGGGGAATAATAACATATTGTACGGGATACATGTGTACTGTAGTGAAGCCGTCTCTATAGTAACGCAAGGTCTCTTTCATGGGTTTTTCTTTATTTAGACATCACACATTATAGTCTTACTCTAATCCAGACATCGTACACACTCTCACTAAATCACATCCAGTATCATACACACATATCTACACAGATCTACTACACATAATATCTTGACTAAATGTTCTAACATCTGACAGAACCAAACAAATGTTGCTCGAACCTGTTTCTTGAATTCTAAACATCAGACATTTGAAATCTCTATTTTTGACCGTCATAATACCTCTTATGGCAGTAACTTCACAAGCACTAATTATGGTTCATTTAGACTGAGAATAGTATATAGTTACAGTAAGGGCTACAATAAGTATAGCTAGTTATAATTGTAACGGCTTAAGAGATTATAGGAAAAGATCAGTCTTTATGCGGCTGAAAGAAAGGGAATATAACATATACTACTGACAGGAAACTCAATCTACATCCTTAGATGAAGTTGTGTGGGAAAAGGAATGGGGTGGTGAAATAATGTTCTGTCATGGACAAAGGAACTCAAAAGGTGTGATGATATTAATTATCAAAAATGTCGATCCGAATGTGTAAACAGCCAGGAATTATTCGCAAGGAAGGTGGATCCTTTTGAATATAAAAGTGGATGGAAAAACAGATAATCTATATGGTATTAATCTATATGGTCCAAATCAGGATGATCCATACTTATTAGAAAACATTTATACCAATTTATTGAACTTACAGGCAACAAATGATCATATGATTATGCTAGTAGACTATAACACAGTGTTAAGTACCTCAATGGACCGTAAAGCTAATCACTCATCACCGTGCCCTTACGGAGATCACAAATATTATGGACTAACAACCCCTGACCTATTGCGATATACATGGAGGAGACATAATTAAGCTAGTCATCTTGACTACTTTCTTGTCTCTTTCTCTCTCGCATCAAAAGTTAAACAAGTATTGATAGGAGACAGAATGTGATCAGACCATCATCTAATTGGCCTTCATCTAACTCTTACAGATTTTTCATGTGGATGGGGATATTGACATCTTATCAAAGTCTACTGCAGGACAATTTATTCTTAACTAAGACTAAATCATTTATAACAGATTTTTTTCCAGTACAATATAGGTTCAGCAAATCCCCTTATTTTTTGGGATACCTTTAAATGTACCTTCAGAGGTCATTCAATTCAATATTCATCAATAATTTAAAAAAACGTTGTTTCTGTCTAAAGAGACAAGACTAACAATGGAAATACATGAACCTATAGTACAGGTAGATAGCAATAAAAATGATACTACAGAGATACAAAATAAGTTGGAGGAAAAACAAAAAGAACTGGACGAACTAATGTAATCTATTACAAAAATAAAGAAAACGATGGAATATGGAGAAAAATGCACCAAATTCTTCCTGAATCTCCAACACAGAAACTCTACCAAAAATAATTGGCAGAAACTTATTAAAGACAAAGTCATCAATGATTCTCCGAATTATATTTTAAAAGAGGAAGCAAAATATTTTAAGTAGATATATGCAAAAATACTAGCGAAATACAAAGCACTCAGAATTAAAAAGGTTTAACCAGGTATTGTTCATCCTGATCAGACAGGTTTTTTACATGGGCGATACATTGGAGATAATATACGACAACTACTAGAAATAAAAGAACATCATGAAACATCTAAGAAGTCAGGCCTGGTATTTATAGCAGATTTTGAAAAGTCATCTGAAAAAAGCAAGACTGGATTTTATATATACATGCCTGGACTTTGAACATTTTGTTGAGTCTCTTATTCAAGAGGTAAAAGTTATGTGTAGCAAACCCCAGCTGTAAAATAGTAAACAGCGGCTACTTCTCAGAGAGTTTTGAATTGTCAAGAGGAGTTAAACAAGGGCGTCTGCTGTCAACATATCTATTCGTTATGGCCATCGAAATGCTCTTAAAATCAGATCAAATAACAACTGTAGTGGCTTCCTTACCCAATTGACCACAGCCAACTGCCCAAGCCTGAAGCAGGGTTGTTTCGGACGTATACAGTCCACATTCAAAGTTCCCAAACGGCAAAAACATTCAATGAGATCCAGGGATCCTGGTGCAACAAAAAGGTTTATTCTTCTTATATCGAACAAAAAAATGATTCTCCAATCAACTAAAAGCATAGATTACTTGACGTGAAAAATACATAAAATGGCCTGTTTGTATGTCTGTATGGTCAAAAGACTACACCGCACCCGTGTCTAGCTAGGACTCCTCCCCTCGCCTGAAGTCCCAACTTCCTGCCTTTATCCTAACACTAACACACTTACCACAGTACAATGAATGGGCAAGAGGGGGAACCAAATACTAAGTTCCACTAACAACAAATGAATATATCTCAATCAGATCAATATAAATCATAAAGGTACCTGATACTTCATCATATACATTCATATTTCATATATTTACACACACGTACATGGAGCCCTGTATGTTCTGTCTTTTATACAAATATCTCCACATCGGCTCTAACAACAACACTATTAGAGGATTAGAAATCCAAGGCTTAAAAACAAATATCTCCACATCGGCTCTAACAACAACACTATTAGAGGATTAGAAATCCAAGGCTTAAAAACAAAAAGGTGTCCATGTATGCCAATGACTCATGTTTTATATTTAGTCCGCAAGCTAGATCCCTGCCAATGTCTCATTGAAGATCTAGATAACTTTTCTGGACTCCTAATTATGATAAGTCTACAATATTACGTATTGGATCTTTTAAAAAATACAGCTTTTACATGATCCTGTAGTTTACCTATAAAATGGGTCTGATGGTGAAGTAGACATACTTGGTATTAATTTGACAAAATATATAAATGGTTGGAGTCCTCGATTTGATTTGGTCGGAGATCTGTCGACATCCCTTTGAGCGGGACACTTGACCCTGGTTGCTCCTGTGGGTAACTCTGGATGGGAGTCTGCAATCACTGCAGGTAGATTGTATGTTGTAATATTCCATAATAAAAAAAAAAAACATTTAAAAAAAAACAATTGCTACTGGTTCCGCAATGCAGTCAGCCTTTACGGCTGACACCGCACGTTTGTGTCCTGGATTCCTGTTAAGTAGCAATTAGCCGCCATCATGAAAGTGGAGCAGACAAATGCTAGCAGTGTTAGCCCACTGGTGTTTTTATCGACAGCTGGGCACAAATGTTTTTATTGTTAATCTTTTGTTTTTTATCCTCTTATGTTTGTTGTGTAGTAAATATTTCAGTTTTTGTTTTCATTGTTTTTTCCTGTGAAGCCCATTATCATTGGCATTCCATGTCTGAAATGTGCTGAATAAATATCGCTTGGTTTGATTTGATGTGAATTTAGGTAATGTGACCGGGAAAATATAGTTCCACAATGGGCACGGTTCTCTAATTGCGTTAAATTCTTTCCACACTGGGACCAATTGTGTGATTTTTCCCCTTGGTGTGTAATTGTGTGTTTTCTTCGCCTGTGTGTTTCCTTTTATGTGATTTTAGGTCATGTGATCGTGAATATCTCTTTCCGCACAAGGCGCAATGGTGAAGCTTCTTACCTATGTGTGTCTTCTCATGCTCCCTCATGTTATCTAACGACCTAAAGAATTTTCCACAATGGGAACAGGGGTAAGGCTTCTCTCCAGAGTGTATTTTCTTATGTTTGTTCAGGTTCCCTAAATGCAAAAAACACTTTCCACACTGGGAACAACTGTGTGGTTTTTCCCCTGTGTGTGTCCGCTCATGTGATTTTAGGTCATGTGATCGTAAGAAACTATTTCCACACTGAGAGCAATGGTAAGATTTCTCCCCTGTGTGCGTCATCTCATGCTTTCTTAAGTCCGATGATGTTGAAAAACTCTTTCCACAATTGGAGCAGTGGTAAGGCTTTTCTCCTGTGTGTTTCTTCTCATGATCTTTCAGGTTCCCTAACTTGGTAAAATCCTTTCCACACAGGGAGCAATGGTAAGGTTTCTCCCCTGTGTGTGTCCTCTCATGCGTTTTCAGGTTACCTGACAACCTAAAGTTCTTTCCACAATGGGAACAAGGGTAAGGCTTCTCTCCAGAGTGTATTCTCTTATGTTTGTTCAGGTTCCCTAAATGGGAAAAAAACTTTCCACACTGTGAGCAATTGTGTGGTTTTTCCCCTGTGTGTGTCCTCTCATGTGATTTTAGGTCATGTGATCGTGAGAATTTATTTCCACACTGGGAGCATTGGAAGGGCTTTTCTCCTGTGTGTTTCCTTTCATGCTCTTTCAGCTTCCATAACCACTTAAAACTCATATTACACTGGGAGCAGTGGTGTTGCATCGCTGGATTGGGCGTCTCAGGGTCTGGTTCCCCTGAAGGACTCTTTCTGCTGTCAGATTGAGAGTCTGGTCTCTCTCCTGCCAAAGACAAAAGGAGTATTTAGTTAAACAGAGTATTTAGTTAAACAGAGAGACCTGAATGAACCCTCCATTATGTGCTGTGGAACAATTCAAATGGAACTGTTAACAGCCATTACCCGGGATTAACGTGAATAACTAACAGCTATCAACCAATCAGCAACAATAGAATGAACAACCAGTATGATTGGCTAGAAACTATAGAATGAACAACCAGTATGATTGGCTAGAAACTATAGAATGAACAACCAGTGTGATTGGCTAGAAACTATAGAATGAACAACCAGTATGATTGGCTAGAAACAATAGAATGAACAACCAGTATGATTGGCTAGAAACTATAGAATGAACAACCAGTATGATTGGCTAGAAACAATAGAATGAACAACCAGTGTGATTGGCTAGAAACTATAGAATGAACAACCAGTATGATTGGCTAGAAACAATAGAATGAACAACCAGTGTGATTGGCTAGAAACTATAGAATGAACAACCAGTGTGATTGGCTAGAAACTATAGAATGAACAACCAGTATGATTGGCTAGAAACTATAGAATGAACAACCAGTGTGATTGGCTAGAAACTATAGAATGAACAACCAGTGTTTTTGTCTCAACTTTTTAGGGATAGGGGGCAGCATTTTCACTTTGGATGAATATAGTGAACTGCCTCCTACACTGTCCCATATGCTAATATATGCATATTATTATTACTATTGGATAGAAAACACTCTGAAGTTTCTAAAACTGTTTGAATTATGTCTGTGAGTATAACATAACTCATATGGCAGGCAAACTTCCAAACAGGAAGTGGAAATTCTGAGGCTGGTTGATTTTCAACTCATCGCCTATTCAAATCCCTGTAAGATATGGATATTTTTGCACTTCCTACGCCTTCCACTACATGTCAACAGTCTGTAGAACGCTGAATGAAGCCTCTACTGTGATGTGGGACCGGATGGGAGGTGTTTCAGTCAGTGGTCTGGCAGAGTGCCAGTTCTTGGTCATGCGCATTCCAAATGATATCGCCTTGCGTTCCATTACTTCTGTAGACACAAAGGAATGCTCCGGTTGGAACGTTATTGGATATATATGATAACAACATGCTGAAGATTGATTCTCTACTTAGTTTGACCAGTTTATTCGACCTGTAATATAACTTTTTGAAGTTTTCGTCCAAGTTAGCCTTGATCTGCGCGAGCGTTTGGACATGTGTACAAAACGTGCTAGCAAAAGTAGCTACTTGGACATAAATAATTGACATTATCGAACAAAACAACAATTTATTGTGGAACTAGGATTCCTGGGAATGCATTCTGATGAAGATAATCAAAGGTAAGGGAATATTTATGATGTAATTTCGAATTTCTGTTGACTCCAACATGGTGGAGAAATGTTTTTTTATATCTAAGTCCGTCTCAGATTATTGCATGGTGTGCTTTTTCCGTAAAGTTTTTGAAATCTGACACAGCGGTTGCATTAAGAACAAGTGTATCTTTAATTCTATGTAAAACATGTATCTTTCATCAAAGTTTATGATGAGTATTTCTGTTATTTGACGTGGCTCTCTGCAATTTCTCCTGATATTTTGGAGGCATTTCTGAACATGGCGCCAATGTATACTAAGATTTTTTGATATAAATATGCACATTATCGAACAAAACATACATGTATTGTGTAACATGATGTCCTATGAGTGTCATCTGATGAAGATCATCAAAGGTTAGTGATTCATTTTATCTCTATTTCTGCTATTTGTGACTCCTATCTTTGGCTGGAAAAATGGCTGTTTTTTGGACTTGGCGGTGATCTAACGTAATCATATCTTGTGCTTTCGCTGTAAAGCCTTTTTGAAATCGGACACGATGGGTAGATTAACAAGATGTTTATCTTTCATTTGCTGTATTGGACTTGTTAATGTGTGAAAGTTACATATTTCAAAAAAATATTTTTGAATTTCCCGCGCTGCCTTTTCAGGGGGTTCCGATAGCGGAACGTGTGTCCTAGAATTAACCTCAGAAATAGAACTAACAACTGGTTAGAGCCATTTTGATATCAGAAAGAACATTTATTAGTATTTATTTTGGTTGTTGTTATTGAATAGAATGTTGAATAGAATGTATTTGAAGTATATAGAATTCATATATAACTGCTTATTGTGTTTAACATTGAATGGGAACAGAATGTTCCTTTATTTGTCATGACTGACTTCAAGCTTCTTGTTATTTAACTGTGTGAAATAACACATTAAATGTGAAGACTGTCATTTTATCCCATACAGCTGAACCCATAACCATAAAGGACTGGTTTATCCTATACAGCTGAACCTATAACCATAAAGGACTGGTTTATCCTATACAGCTGAACCCATAACCACAAAGGACTGGTTTATCCTATACAGCTGAACCCATAACCACAAAGGACTGGTTTATCCCATACAGCTGAACCCATAACCATAAAGGACTGGTTTATCCCATACAGCTGAACCCATAACCATAAAGGACTGGTTTATCCCATACAGCTGAACCCATAACCACAAAGGACTGGTTTATCCTATACAGCTGAACCCATAACCATAAAGGACTGGTTTATCCCATACAGCTGAACCCATAACCATAAAGGACTGGTTTATCCCATACAGCTGAACCCATAACCACAAAGGACTGGTTTATCCTATACAGCTGAACCCATAACCATAAAGGACTGGTTTATCCTATACAGCTGAACCCATAACCATAAAGGACTGGTTTATCCCATACAGCTGAACCCATAACCACAAAAGACTGGTTTATCCCATACAGCTGAACCCATAACCATAAAGGACTGGTTTATCCTATACAGCTGAACCCATAACCATAAAGGACTGGTTTATCCTATACAGCTGAACCCATAACCATAAAGGACTGGTTTATCCTATACAGCTGAACCCATAACCATAAAGGACTGGTTTATCCTATACAGCTGAACTCATACCCATAAAGGACTGGTTTATCCTATATCCTATACAGCTGAAGCCATAACCATAAAGGACTGGTTTATCCCATACAGCTGAACCCATAACCATAAAGGACTGGTTTATCCTATACAGCTGAACCCATAACCATAAAGGACTGGTTTATCCTATACAGCTGAACCCATAACCATAAAGGACTGGTTTATCCCATACAGCTGAACCCATAACCATAAAGGACTGGTTTATCCTATATCCTATACAGCTGAACCCATAACCATAAAGGACTGGTTTATCCTATACAGCTGAACCCATAACCACAAAGGACTGGTTTATCCCATACAGCTGAACCCATAACCATAAAGGACTGGTTTATCCTATACAGCTGAACCCATAACCACAAAGGACTGGTTTATCCCATACAGCTGAACCCATAACCATAAAGGACTGGTTTATCCTATACAGCTGAACCCATAACCATAAAGGACTGGTTTATCCCATACAGCTGAACCCATAACCATAAAGGACTGGTTTATCCCATACAGCTGAACCCATAACCATAAAGGACTGGTTTATCCCATACAGCTGAACCCATAACCATAAAGGACTGTTTTATCCCATACAGCTGAACCCATAACCACAAAGGACTGGTTTATCCTATACAGCTGAACCCATAACCATAAAGGACTGGTTTATCCTACATCCTATACAGCTGAACCCATAACCATAAAGGACTGGTTTATCCCATACAGCTGAACCCATAACCATAAAGGACTGGTTTATCCCATACAGCTGAACCCATAACCATAAAGGACTGGTTTATCCCATACAGCTGAACCCATAACCATAAAGGACTGGTTTATCCCATACAGCTGAACCCATAACCACAAAGGACTGGTTTATCCTATACAGCTGAACCCATAACCATAAAGGACTGGTTTATCCTATACAGCTGAACCCATAACCATAAAGGACTGGTTTATCCTATACAGCTGAACCCATAACCACAAAAGACTGGTTTATCCTATACAGCTGAACCCATAACCATAAAGGACTGGTTTATCCTATATCCTACACAGCTGAACCCATAACCATAAAGGACTGGTTTATCCCATACAGCTGAACCCATAACCACAAAGGACTGGTTTATCCTATACAGCTGAACCCATAACCATAAAGGACTGGTTTATCCTATACAGCTGAACCCATAACCACAAAGGACTGGTTTATCCCATACAGCTGAACCCATAACCATAAAGGACTGGTTTATATACAGCTGAACCCATAACCATAAAGGACTGGTTTATCCCATACAGCTGAACCCATAACCATAAAGGACTGGTTTATCCTATACAGCTGAACCCATAACCATAAAGGACTGGTTTATCCCATACAGCTGAACCCATAACCATAAAGGACTGGTTTATCCTATACAGCTGAACCCATAACCATAAAGGACTGGTTTATCCTATACAGCTGAACCCATAACCATAAAGGACTGGTTTATCCCATACAGCTGAACCCATAACCACAAAGGACTGGTTTATCCTATACAGCTGAACCCATAACCATAAAGGACTGGTTTATCCTATACAGCTGAACCCATAACCATAAAGGACTGGTTTATCCTATACAGCTGAACCCATACCCATAAAGGACTGGTTTATCCTATACAGCTGAACCCATAACCATAAAGGACTGGTTTATCCTATACAGCTGAACCCATAACCACAAAGGACTGGTTTATCCTATACAGCTGAACCCATAACCACAAAGGACTGGTTTATCCCTATACAGCTGAACCCATAACCACAAAGGACTGGTTTATCCTATACAGCTGAACCCATAACCACAAAGGACTGGTTTATCCCATACAGCTGAATCCATAACCATAAAGGACTGGTTTATCCTATACAGCTGAACCCATAACCATAAAGGACTGGTTTATCCTATACAGCTGAACCCATAACCACAAAGGACTGGTTTATCCTATATCCCATACAGCTGAACCCATAACCATAAAGGACTGGTTTATCCTATACAGCTGAACCCATAACCATAAAGGACTGGTTTATCCTATACAGCTGAACCCATAACCATAAAGGACTGGTTTATCCCATACAGCTGAACCCATAACCATAAAGGACCGGTTTATCCTATACAGCTGAACCCATAACCACAAAGGACTGGTTTATCCTATACAGCTGAACCCATAACCACAAAGGACTGGTTTATCCTATATCCTATACAGCTGAACCCATAACCATAAAGGACTGGTTTATCCCATACAGCTGAACCCATAACCATAAAGGACTGGTTTATCCTATACAGCTGAACCCATAACCACAAAGGACTGGTTTATCCCATACAGCTGAACCCATAACCACAAAGGACTGGTTTATCCTATACAGCTGAACCCATAACCACAAAGGACTGGTTTATCCCATACAGCTGAACCCATAACCATAAAGGACTGGTTTATCCCATACAGCTGAACCCATAACCATAAAGGACTGGTTTATCCCATACAGCTGAACCCATAACCATAAAGGACTGGTTTATCCCATACAGCTGAACCCATAACCATAAAGGACTGGTTTATCCCATACAGCTGAACCCATAACCACAAAGGACTGGTTTATCCCATACAGCTGAACCCATAACCATAAAGGACTGGTTTATCCTATACAGCTGAACCCATAACCATAAAGGACTGGTTTATCCTATACAGCTGAACCCATAACCATAAAGGACTGGTTTATCCTATACAGCTGAACCCATAACCACAAAGGACTGGTTTATCCCATACAGCTGGACCCATAACCACAAAGGACTGGTTTATCCCATACAGCTGAACCCATAACCATAAAGGACTGGTTTATCCTATACAGCTGAACCCATAACCATAAAGGACTGGTTTATCCTATACAGCTGAACCCATAACCATAAAGGACTGGTTTATCCTATACAGCTGAACCCATAACCATAAAGGACTGGTTTATCCTATACAGCTGAACCCATAACCACAAAGGACTGGTTTATCCCATACAGCTGGACCCATAACCACAAAGGACTGGTTTATCCCATACAGCTGAACCCATAACCATAAAGGACTGGTTTATCCTATACAGCTGAACCCATAACCATAAAGGACTGGTTTATCCTATACAGCTGAACCCATAACCATAAAGGACTGGTTTATCCTATACAGCTGAACCCATAACCATAAAGGACTGGTTTATCCTATACAGCTGAACCCATAACCATAAAGGACTGGTTTATCCCATACAGCTGAACCTATAACCATAAAGGACTGGTTTATCCCATACAGCTGAACCCATAACCACAAAGGACTGGTTTATCCCATACAGCTGAACCCATAACCATAAAGGACTGTTTTATCCCATACAGCTGAACCCATAACCACAAAGGACTGGTTTATCCTATACAGCTGAACCCATAACCATAAAGGACTGGTTTATCCTACATCCTATACAGCTGAACCCATAACCATAAAGGACTGGTTTATCCCATACAGCTGAACCCATAACCATAAAGGACTGGTTTATCCCATACAGCTGAACCCATAACCATAAAGGACTGGTTTATCCCATACAGCTGAACCCATAACCATAAAGGACTGGTTTATCCCATACAGCTGAACCCATAACCACAAAGGACTGGTTTATCCTATACAGCTGAACCCATAACCATAAAGGACTGGTTTATCCTATACAGCTGAACCCATAACCATAAAGGACTGGTTTATCCTATACAGCTGAACCCATAACCACAAAGGACTGGTTTATCCTATACAGCTGAACCCATAACCATAAAGGACTGGTTTATCCTATATCCTACACAGCTGAACCCATAACCATAAAGGACTGGTTTATCCCATACAGCTGAACCCATAACCACAAAGGACTGGTTTATCCTATACAGCTGAACCCATAACCATAAAGGACTGGTTTATCCTATACAGCTGAACCCATAACCACAAAGGACTGGTTTATCCCATACAGCTGAACCCATAACCATAAAGGACTGGTTTATATACAGCTGAACCCATAACCATAAAGGACTGGTTTATCCCATACAGCTGAACCCATAACCATAAAGGACTGGTTTATCCTATACAGCTGAACCCATAACCATAAAGGACTGGTTTATCCCATACAGCTGAACCCATAACCATAAAGGACTGGTTTATCCTATACAGCTGAACCCATAACCATAAAGGACTGGTTTATCCTATACAGCTGAACCCATAACCATAAAGGACTGGTTTATCCCATACAGCTGAACCCATAACCACAAAGGACTGGTTTATCCTATACAGCTGAACCCATAACCATAAAGGACTGGTTTATCCTATACAGCTGAACCCATAACCATAAAGGACTGGTTTATCCTATACAGCTGAACCCATACCCATAAAGGACTGGTTTATCCTATACAGCTGAACCCATAACCATAAAGGACTGGTTTATCCTATACAGCTGAACCCATAACCACAAAGGACTGGTTTATCCTATACAGCTGAACCCATAACCACAAAGGACTGGTTTATCCCTATACAGCTGAACCCATAACCACAAAGGACTGGTTTATCCTATACAGCTGAACCCATAACCACAAAGGACTGGTTTATCCCATACAGCTGAATCCATAACCATAAAGG